>NC_142526.1:16158573-16213573 GCF_964205215.1 Stylophora pistillata
ACTGGACTACTCACGCCTCACGCCTCACGCCTCACGCCTCTTGTTTCCCATTTGTTCTTAAAGAAATTCAAACTGCAGAAATTTTCATTAGTTTCACGGCACATTGTTCCATCAATGGAGACCTCCGTTAACAGGGAAGTAGGAGTATACACAGAGAAGGGGGGAGCCAACTAGGAAACTCACCTAACAACTGCTTGATAGCCCTTATGTATGGGACACCTAAATTGGTTCTGTTGACCGCCCGTAAATCCTCGGTCCAGTCCTTGACTATCTGCAACACGGCCTGCAGTTCAGACCTCTGTTGCTCCATTGTCTTCAACATTCCATTCAAATCATCTATTCTCTTACGTAAAGCCTGTTGGTTACTGAAGATCTTTTTGACGGGTATGCGCTTTTGCTCATCACCGCTGGAACCTTCATTGTCACTGAGCCCACTATCTGACGACATTGACATCTTTTTACCTAATATCATGGCAAGATGAGAAATACTTATTAACGGAAAACTTGATTTAGAAATTATAATGGCCGCAATGTCTAAGAGAGTGGATTCCTCAACTATATCGGTATATGGAACAACACACACTATTAACAGAGCACAGTGTACGTATAGACCATTGGACGCATTCAACAGAACAAAGGTAAACACGTGAACACATACATTACCACCATGGTTTACTGCACGAACATTTTAAGATTACAAACAAAAGGACTCCATCAAGCTTGAATAACTGGAAAAGAAACTTGCAGGGTGGTTAATGGGATGAAGATCAGAGCAGCAATCTAGTCAGAAGACTACAGGATATAGCCATTCTTATGTATAAGGTAAAGAACAATTTATCTCCTAATTACATATGTAGCCTTTTTCAAATTCCACAACTTAGGTACACACTGCGTAATAATGATTTTGGTATACCTAGATTTAATACTGTCACTTTTGGAAAACATTCGCTTAGATATATGGGACCCAAAATATGGGCAATTGTACCAAGAAATGTAAGAGAACTGACATCCATATCATCTTTTAAATGTAACATACGTAGAATAGACCTTGTTTCTAAATTGACTGATAGTAAATGTGAAAACTGCCTTTTATGTAAGACTTAGGTTAGATTTTAAATTGTACATATATATTGTTTTATTTTTAAATTTCTTAAATTTTTAGGTAGTATTTAGTGTCCCCAGTTAGTGGTTGTATAACTGCTATTTTAGATTTGACACATAAATAAAGGTTGTATGTATGTATGTATGTATGTGAAAGAAGGAACGAGATAGGAGAGAAGTATTTTAAAACGTAGACAATTTTTACCTATGCGCGTTTTTGTTTCAATTATATCTATAATATTCGCTTAGTGTGTTAAATGGCTTTTGCCAAGGAAATAGACCAGTTCATGAAAACAGCAATTTATTTTTTTCTAATGGATCGGCCATTGACTTAAAGAGTGGAATAAAGAGTTGTGATGACTAACCTTTTGCTTACACTGAGTTGAATTATCTTCCAATAACGAGAACGTTCCTGAAGACATGGCTAAGTGACCGGGAGGTTTAGTGGTACTACTTTATTTCTTGCACCCTTATTTCTTGCACCCTTATTTCTTGCACCCTTATTTCTTGCACCCTTATTTCTTGGTTCAACATCCCACAGTCAAATCTTATTTAATGTCCTTGACAGCAAAAAATTCCCAGATATATCTCCCACCCTCTGTTAACTTTAACTCAAGCCCCTGGTTAGAGTTCTCATCCGAGGCGAAAGCTTTATTAATGCTTATCACATGGAGTTAAAGACATACCTTTCTGTGACAAAGCTTTGTTTTTCTTCGGTATCGCTGGGGCATACCTTACTCCTGCAGCCGAAGATTTAGAGTTGCTGGGATATTTTAAAATACCTTTCCTCAAAGGAGAAGGATGCTTAGACGTGGCGCTGCGTTGATCCTTTATGACTATGTCCCCAAATAATTCTGGGACCTTACTTTGACGTACCTGTCGTGGAGTTGATTTGATAGAGAAGCCCCGGGAATACTGTACTCTTTGAGATAATAATTGCCTTTGGACAGCTTTGGGGGATACAAAAGACGGGAATTTCTCAGGGGAGCTATTACAGCTGCTTTTTCTTTGCTTCATCTTGTCCGGCACTCGTTGAGAATTTCGATTCAATGTTTTGATTCTATCGTTTCGTATCAGATGCGACTTAAGGTTTATGGGATTTAAAGTCATCCGGGAACTATCGGCAGTCTCATTCAGATTGGCAGGATCTGGTTTTAGTTCTGTTGTAGATTGCTTAGTATTTGTACTTAAAGTCTGGTTCGCAATTGCTGGTTCGAAGTCTTGTTCGATGCCGCTCTCGTCTTTGTCTTCTGCAGAAGTTGAACTGTCACACCGTTCAGATTCGTCTAAAAGAGAGACTTCGTCCTTGATACTCTCACAGTCTTTCGTCTCACCATTACATCTGAAAACAAAATACCACGAGCAAAGCAGGTTAGCTTTTATTAAATAGTCTTTCACTTATTCAATTGGAACAATGTAAATAACACAAGCAAGGGAAGAAAAACTACAGACTACCAAATTACACCTGATAATAATTAATTTGATCAAGCTTTTCCTTTTGCACTTGAACCAATCAGATTGCTGTATGAAACCGCGTTAACATAACGCCAGTGACATAGCCATACCTCTCTGTATCAGAAAGCGTTGAGGATTCCAACACTAAACACAGTTCGCAAATTTCATTCTTCTTTACCAAATTTCTCTCCTCAGCTCTGTCTTCAAGTTTACCGACTGAGTCAGCGACGTGTGCATCGATGCCTTCGTCCTCAGAAGATTCCCCAATCACCCTTATGTCTGACGTAGATTTTAAAATACTCGACATAGGCTGGTTTGCTTCCATAAATGGTGGAGAGGATTCCTGAAACAAGAAACAGACATGAGTGTCTTTCAAGACTTAACTGTTTACTTGAACATTTGAGTGATGTAACTGACCTGTAGCTGAGAGTTTGGGTCAACATTTTCTTTCTGAGATTTGACGTTTTCATCGTCTTCCTGTTTTGTTCGACGAAAGCTGAACAACCTCCGGAGCATGTTTTCTCGAATAAATGCGTCTAGGACGAGGTAAACTGTTCAAGTTGAAGAAAGAAATCATGACCGACTTAATTGAGTTCACTTATCATGTTGTTGAGACATGATTTGATTTTCGGATTATAGTTATAAAAAATAAGGAAAATGTTTCTAAACACTGAAAGAAACGAAAACTGAATTGGGAAAGAGTGCATATACATGTTTCCATGCTACTGATGTATGAGCTATCCATTTCTTTACTAGAAATTTACAAACAAAGAGAATTCAACAACGCTGGTTATTTGTGACTTTGTTGTTATAAAGAAATAAACGTGCCCGTTAGGAAGGTGTTCAACAGCTGTCCCGCTATCATGCGTCGTTTGTGAAATCGTGTAAGCGTGTAACAGGTGTGACAACTAATCACGTGTATCTATCGAGGGCAGACAGTTAGAAGATCTTCAGTATAAAACTAAGGTGTAAACAACGCTGTAATTGATATCAAAACTTATCTAGGACTTATTTAAAAGAAACAAAGAAATGACTGAAAAACTAACAACCGAAGTTTGTTTAGAATGGTGATTACGCCCGAAAATCAACGCGCAGCAGGCGGCACTAAGATTATTGACATAATGAAGCAATAAAAACTACCTGCTGAATTTATATTCTCGTTACCTTGTTGTGGAATTACAAGAACCCTTCCACCTCAGTTAACACGACTTCCTTCCCGCTCTTTACTTTGCTTGTGTGAGAATGATTCAAAAGCCGCGAATTTTGTGACAAATTGCTCCGTTTACCACTTTTTGTAAATAGCGGGTTAATGTGGGTGGAGTTTATCTTATTGTCAACCGCCTGATAACAAACACCTTACATCATATGTTCTTTTAATTTGGTGAGTTGGTTCGGGAAGAAGTGAGGTTTAGGGCGGGATTTCTCTCACCGTTCAATTTATCAATAATGATTTTAAAGACGGTGAGAACACTGCGACAATCCTCTGAATTACGAGCACTCAATTTGAAGAGTCTTCAGTTTGTCCCTCGCCGCGGGTAGACACTTATCAAATGAGAACTTAGACGGACCCACAAGTGACAATTTTCTTTTGCTTTTTGTTCAAAGACAATTTCTTATAGCCTATAATAAAGAAACTTGATTTTAAACTGAGAGATTGGAATATCAACGAGAACTGCAAATACAATCTAGGGCAAATACTCATTTTCCCACCCGATGCAGTGATGATTCTCGACCCTTACTCCATGAATTGAAATAAGTAGCTATAAATGACAAGAAATGAGAGTGAGAGGGGTTGTAATATTAACTGAGTAGCAATCCCCAATTGTCTTTATTGAATTATAACCAATTAAACTCAAACCTATTATATTTGGCCTGCCCAATGACGAAGAAAATACAATGTCATGGTTCATGGTATGTTAGGCGAACAAACACGACACTTAGAAACTCTCAATTTTGACGTTTCTCTTAAATTCCCCTTTTTAGTGTTTTCTTTGATACTACAAAAAATTACGTTGTTAACACTGACAAGGCCAAAGGCAAGAAAGCAGTTAGGCATATAACTCTCTGACTTACCTCCGCGATTGTGCTGCTCGTCCGCTGACTGTGATGGTTTCTTAACTAACGACATAATCAGCACAAGAAGTTGTTATAACAACTCAGTGTTTAAAAATTCATGGAAAACAACTAGCTTTGGAAGGATTCCACACGAACTCTCAAAATATTGACCAATGGAGCGCCTAATGAACTACCTCTTGCTGCAGATCAGTTATATGAGGTGCAGGCGCAAATGTGAAGAGTTTGACAATTTTAGGTCAATCGTTTACGTTCCATCAGCTGAGTTATGATGCATATCTCACGCACCTGTTTCTCCACAAAAAGTGACTTCTTCTGGGCGTTAACAGAACACGAAAGAGACTACCACGCCTTGGACGATAAGGTCACTCGAATTTTCCTCAGCCGAAAAGCAAACAGTTCATTTACCTACACGCAAATGTTTACAGAACTTACGTCGAGGTCTTTAGGACCAAAGAAAGATGAGAGGCATCTGTTAATTGCACTTAGCTGGTATTTGAAAGTATCTGAACTGATTCTGTTCCACGAAAGCTAAATTTTTTCCTATTTTAACATCTAGTATAGAGCCGCGAAAGGGTGGCAAGCCGTAAATTGAGTCACTTCACCTTCAACTGTGAGCTCTGTAGGACACCAAGGGGGGCCTTAAACGGATCATCGCACGACACAACATGAACTGTCAAAACTCTGGACGATTCAAGCATCCAAGAACAGGGTGGAACCACGCCAGTTTCATTTCTAGACTCAGAGTCAAATTTTTAAAATTGCGCGATTGGATATGGTTTATTTCAGATAAAGTGAATTGTGAAAGGGATCGGTGAATCATAATTAATCATAGGGGAAAGTTTGGCAAGTAAAGCACTCTATCGTTAGGATTACTATTAGCAGAGAAGCAATGTCCGAAAATTTAAAGTCAATCGCTCTGAATCTTTGAACGCTTATTATTCTAAAATTATAAATGAACGTCGGTCCATATCATTATTTGTCGATTTGATGAAGAAAGGAATTGCACAGGAACACCCAACTCAGCCCAATAGAAGAGAAAGTCTCAACGCGGTAAACATTTCTGTCTTGCCTGTACTCTAACAGACAGTAATAAGTTAAGTGAAATAATGAAACTGACCTAAAATGAGCTATTTCAATGCCCCCAATGGAACAAAGCTAATGTCTGATGGCATTTTACATATTACAGTTCATTACATTGTTCATGGTGGCTTAATATTACCATGAAAAAGGATAAGTAAAGCTCTGCCATGATCGGCTATTGCTAGCCTGCGAGCGGGCTTTCATTGGTGCTGCGCAGAAGCGGGCGAGATTCGAGCCGACGAGTGAGGGAGAGTCTTTGAGGAGTCTGGCACTAAAAATGAGCCAGAACCCGTGAACGTGGTGACCCCCTCGCGCCCTAACATTGCTCGACGGCTTGAAACGCGTAGGCTTCACCGCTCATATCGCAGTACTGGAAAAACTTGGTTTGTGTGAATGTAAATATTTCAAGGCGGGAATAGGCCAACTGAACTACTTGAGTTCGAACAAAATATTTCCCCAGTCTTTTTTTAAGATTAAAAGACTGTGAATGTAGAAAATCATATATGTGAACGGCGGGTTAAGAAATGAATATCAAAGCAATTTTGCAGGAATGAACACTACTTGAGTAGTAGTGAAAATAATTATTTTCTTTTTATTTACTGCTCAAGCAGTTTTCATTACTGCGAACCGCCCTCCGGTTAGCTCAGTGGATAGAGCGCTGGACTGTTGTGCGGGAGGTCGAGGGTTCGAGCCCCGGCCGGACCAACACTCATGGTCTTAAAATAATTGAGAAGAATATGCTACCTTTCTAATCAAAAAATGATTAGATGTTTTAGTCTTCTCGGATAGGGACGAATAAATGGAGGTCCCGTCTCCTGCAGGGTTAGGGGCAGGAGACGTTAATTTCCCACCTACGAGATTACTGTGTGATAGATGTCCTCCTCTGGGGTGGGATGGGTGGGTAACAGGACCCCAGTTGATACCACTGTCTACTACACTGAAGGGGCTATCCTGTATAAATATATCTAATGATAAAGATCGCTTCGGATATTCATTTTTGAAGATTGTTGTCTATTCCATGATTTCTTTACCACTTTCGAATAACTGGTGGTTGTGTTTTCAGAGTATTGCTCAGCCCTCTGTCTGCAATCTTAGCTATACAGGTTGCTAGGTGACTTGATAAACAGAATAGACATGAAAGGTTGGTATGCCTTAAACTGTACAAAGTAAAAAAAAAGATGGAATTTCATTTTACTAAAATTTATTCAATTACTTACATTTACCTCGTGTTTTGGAAAAAGTTGAAAGAGATATAATAGTATTAATGAATAAGATAATCACTATTTGTTGAGACCGCTAGAGCATTCATGAAAACCTGCACATAAAGGCTCACTTAAAGCCTAACCTGGTCCGGCTTTGATTCAGTAAACAACCATTTAGAGACCAGTGACTTGAGGCTTACAGTACTTGGGTTACAGTACCCGCCAGAGTGGTGAATGAAGGGAAGTAAATTTAAAAATATCTGTAAAAAGTCAACGCATCTTTATTCCCGGGTTAAATCCCTTAAGAGATTCTTAGTAGTTTATTTATTACATTGTTTACTTCAGTGATCCTAGTTAGCAGGATGTGAACGGGAATTGTTTCTCCTATCATTATAAAGTAACCTTCTGACATTCACAGAGAAGTCAACTCAAGACTTGTTAAATAATCCTACCCATTTTTCTAAAGTGCATTGTTAGATATTCAAAAGGCGGATCCCTTCAACACAAAGTATAATCATGCGAAGATCAGATAGGGCCGTCGAAAAGAAAACCTTCTGACGATCAGTATAGATATACACACCAATATTGGTGTAACTGTGCTCTGCGATGAATGTAGCTCTGCGTTTTTTAAATTGTTCGAAATTCCGCTGTGTCCAGTCAACAGAAACTATCAAGAATAGCTTCAAGACTGACGAATACCTATTACCAAACGTCACGTTTGATTTCACAATTTTTCTCTTTAAGGAAGACATAAGGGCGCCAGTAGTAGGAAGCTTTTGACGTTGTTGGGGGAATATTTAAACTTCTTCGTAAATCTAAATTTTTGTAATTGTCAGGATAGCTTGGTCTCCCCGCCCAAGGTTATGATCCTGAAAGTTGCTTTACATATTTTCACTGTATTATTACATAGCTTTGTTGTTGTTGTGAGCATTGCGGGGGTTATTTTGAGGTGTTTAGGTGTTCCCCTGTTATGACGACCGATATGCTATCAACAACATACCAATGCTTTAGGGCAAAATGCAAAGCAAGCTGAAGGTGACAAAGCGATTTTCAAGTCGATCAATATTTGGTCTGGAAGTTTGCTTGTTTAAAAATTTGTCTTTATTCTGAAATCTCTTTTGGCTGTGATCGTAGTCATCTTCGCTGTCATAGCCTTATGAAAGCGGAAAATCATGTCTTTATTTATGATGCGTGTACTGTTCAGGCGGAGATTGGACGTCAACTTAAGCCAGATAAACAGGAAACATTCATAGGAATGAGTGCGAGGAGATAAAGTCTGATTCAACTACTTAGTTTCATTACCAGAGGAACAGCTGTTGCTTAGTTTTAGTTTCCAAATCCGAGTGCTACTGCGAACACTAAAGACGAAAGTTTTAAGAAACATTTTAACGTTGCTATGGTTGGACGGTTTCTTACTAAGTTGCTCAGTGGAGCATTAAACGAATCCGCGGTTTCTTATTTTCGTAGTTAAGTTTATTTACGTTATACTTAAAAAATGTAAATGATCCTTTTGCTATTATGATAATGCGTCATTGAAAGGCTTTTTGAATCATTTCAAGAAACAGTTAGCTTTGCTTTTGAACTGTCTTATAGAAATTAGAAACCGTGGCAGAGTTTTTCAGATAGATTTTGCCGGAAAACAAGAGTTTAGGTTATCTGGTCGCCGATCTTTACTGCTCGATCAAAAGTAAGGTGTAGTTTCAGTTATGCTGTTGAAGTCAAATATTTCTACAGTGACTGAAGACATTCATCCCGGCTGTCAAATACATAACTACAGGTGACTATCAATGAACAGGTGGTACCACACAGTAAACAAACAATCTCAACGGAAAATAGTAAACTGGAACTATGGTTATGCTTCTAACTTAATTGGAAATAAACTAAGCTTAGCTAGCATTTCTACAAGGCACTTCTAAGAAATCAAAAGTTAACTGAAACAGTTGTAAACTGGCCCTACAGTTCATTAAAGTTATTGACCCACAAACCCTGGTGAATTTACACTTAATCAGTTGAATTGTGGGGACAAATAGATGCCATACTGACTGTTTACCAAAGTCCGAGATAAGTAAAATGATCTGGTTATATTTCCTGGTATTCTAGATATATGAGAGTCTCTACTGTCCCTATCAGCTCTCCAAGACATTGCTTGATGTCCTCTATTTTAGCAATATAATCACTTTCGTCACTCGCAATAGAATTGACCAGATTTTGTAGATTTTTGGTGCAATCGGTGATTTTCTCGTGTCCCGATACACCGGACTCGCAGAGGCGCTGTAATGTTCTGTTAAACATGCCGTGTTCGTTATTAAGCTGGGGCCTTATCTTGCCACAAAGTTCGCGCACTGGTCGAATGCATGGTACCTCATGACCGTAACGGTCCACTCGTCCGAACGCCTCACTGAGTTTCTTAACAGCTTGACAAAGGGCTTCTAAATCTCTTTTTTCACCTTGTTTCATGACACTCGGATCTTCAGTCTCTGATTTTGCTCTTTTTCGCCAATTTCTGTTTCCACGCGCGTTTCTGTTTTCTTGAATTTCCATTGCTACTTTGTTGACGTTTTCAAGACTCCTCCAGGTTCGACGCAAACTGCTCCACTGTGGGCGAGCGTCCTGTTTACAGCTCATTGCAAACAAATTTGGCTTTTTTTCAAAATTATCAGGGCGTGGAGTCCGTCGACTGAGTTTGGATGAATGGTTTAAAGTAAGGTGAATCAAGAAAAACTATTCTTTTAAATATAGATCCTGACCTCATGCCACCTGATCTTACTAAGTTATGCTTGCCGAACGGACGGAACGGGGCGTACATTGCACGAACGCACATCGATCACTTGCAATGTACACCTCGGCAGTGATCGACAGATTTCAACACTAATCTCGTTCTCAGGCCTTCCCTCCTCCTCTAAAGTAGTTGGGAAAAAAGGCAGACGTTGAGAATGGGTCGGGAAATGAGCTGTAACTGTAAATGTCACGTCGGTCGACCGCTCAACTAAAATCAGTGCCCATGTATGATCGTTCGGATGAATAGCGTGGGTCGTGGCAGGAAATTTTGTAGTATCTAGCAAATAGGTCTTCACAGAAAGTCTTGCGTATCACTGTTTTAGAACGAGGCCTTTTCCGTGCTTCACAGTTTCTGATAGTTAATCGAAGCGGAAAGCACCGTTACTAAATGGTTCCCAGGAGAGCAACTCTTGCTCTCGATTGCTTTTAATGTCGGCTTAACACTCTAAAGAAAGGCGTCGGTCTTTTGAATGGCTTACCGCATCCTGTTGAACCAGCTGACGACTTTGTGTTGTTTGTGAATGATAATTTGGCACAAAAGCCTTATTCTTTCACTTCCTGTTCTAGGAGTTAAACACAGGAGTATTTTTAACATACCATCCTAGCGGATGGTAACTTTATATGTACACGTACCAATTACCGGAAATCGTCTATTTTGTGTTAACTGCCCAGATTTTTTACTCAAATCGTGTAATTTTCCTGAAAGTAAAGTTGTCTCTTCTTCCAGTGAGTAGGCTTAGCCGTTCTCGGTGACGAAGAATGTGAAAGTTACATTCTTTTAATTACTTGGTCAATATCAATTCAGAGGAAGTCGGCCAAAAATAGTCTACGGTCAAAGCTCACCCCTGTCTTAGCATAACAGGAATTAAAGCAGTGTCACGGCTTGTAAATTGTTTCTTCCGTAACTGAACAGTCACTCGAAATTAATACCCCTTGTGAGTTTCCGGAAGGTGTTATGGTAAGTTTCTGTTTTTTACCTCGACATACGAAAAAGTAGATCGGTTCTTGGAAAACCACCCTTTTAGCTCGAAATGCCTCCGAATTTGTTTACTACTTTTAATATATTAAAAACGATTGGAACTGCAAAAATATCTTTAAAATTTGTTGAATTTTATTGCTTATGACGTAACACTGCATTTAACGCAAAGTATAAGTGGGACATGTATTCCAATAGAACATTGTTATAAATATACTAACTATTAAGTTCCTTATAACTAATCATAACAAATAAATAAAATCACTCAATACAATTAGCAACTAAAAAAAGGTGAAGCCACGAAAATTTGGAATCTTCCTTGCTAAAAACAGAACATGATTTACTGCTTTGATAGGGAGAAAACAAAATTCCATCTGAATTTTCCAACAATTTATTTATATGAAGTTTAATTGCTTCCAGGAAGTTAGAGATAAATGCTAAAAATATGGGAATCAATTAACCACTGTTTGTATCAATTAAAACTGTTAACTGTAAATTACAACAGACCGGCCCAAAGAGTCAAATTCCTGTCAATAATAGTAATGGCAAAATTATCCTCAATATTCAATTTGTAATGTTGCTTAGTTCAACCTAAGCAAAAAATTAGTGCAAATAAATAATTAGGTGACTTCTGTCTTGTATTTTACATTCTTTAGTCACTCCCTAAAATTAGGGCAATGAAGTATAATTCTCGATAAATAAATTAAATTTTCCCAACTAAATTTGACTCTTTAGATGTCTTAAAGGATGTTATATATCATGGTGAAAATGCAATTCAAATTCTGTGGTATACGAGGGATGGCTTCACCAATAAATAAGTTTAACTTTGAAGAAAAGTTTAACTGCTATTTACACCAGTATGAGCTGTTTCAAATCTTTAAAACATTAAAACTTATTTGTAAAAAGTTATTTCTTTGAAAAAAGGGTGCAACTTAAACTAGTGGCAAAGACATTTCTCATAATATTAATTAAGAAACTCTGTGCCACATATTTCAACCTTTGAAGATTCTTTTTTTAAAAAAAGAAAGTCTAAAAAATTAAGGCTGTTTTTTCTTTCTTGTATGAGTAGGTATATAGTCTTTGATTTGAACATTTGTTTCTGTTTCATTTTTTGTATCATAAAAAGATTATTCAATGGTTGGAATAAAATAAACGTTCTCCTACTACACAAACATAGTTGCCCTTGTTGGTTTTAAATTCCAAGACAATCACATAATCTTGTGAACATAATTAAATTACCCTGAAAAATAACCTTAGAAAAAAAACCTTAATAAATATAATTAACCCTAATTCAAAGGATGTTTTCATGGTTTCTCTTTCACAGATAAATGGGTAAAAACTAGCTTGGAAATGTTTCACCCTGACACGGTCTACCACAATTTTTGCTTGTATTTTAAACTCTATGAAGCTGATTGTCACCAGCCTTGCTGGTATAATAGGTATTTCTTCATTGGAACTGGAATGGGAAGCTTTTCTACATTTCCTTTTGTTAGGTGCTCTTTTCCAATGGATTTGCGTATTGTACGTCGGCACAGATCCATCAGTGGTTGAGGTTCAGCTATAAAAGAAAAAAAAAAAGAATATGAACATGGTTGGAAAGGAAACTTCCCCAAGTACAAACATTTATTGATATCACAAATACAGTCAAGTAAATTTGATACCAAAGCCAGTTGCCTCAGTTCTACTGCAAAAGTCATTGACTTTCAGTTAGGTTTTTCCAATATCACTTAAATCAATCTATTCATTTTACTATGTTAAGATTTTTCTTTCTGCCTGGTATTTAAATGCATCCATATAAACACTGTATAAAGTAAACAGAGCATACTGCTCAATATAAATAGGGTTTGTTAAAAAAAAGAACTGTCTTGAAAACATAGTAACAGGTATCATGATCCAAAGTATGAGTGAGTCACTAATAGTAACTAGGCAGCCTTAACAAATATTTCTTATTGAGTTTTGCAGTAATTTCTTTCTTTGGTGCAAATACTTAGATATAAGCCAAAAAATTTGACTTGCAGTTGATTCAGAGATAAATTTACTTAAGAACCATTATATTTGTAAGACTGCAATTCTCTGAGTTTGAAACAACAGTAAGGGTGAAAGTTTTGACCATAAACAAAATAAAAATTACCCTTCACATTTATTAATCTAATGTCATTATTTCAACCGTATAGTATAACATTTTTGTCGGCAATGAATTTTGGTTTCGCATGGTAAGAATTTTGACAAGTTTGGTAAGGAAAAGTAATTCATCTTTTCCTACAATGCCTTATTAGATCAAAAGTGAAATTTTTTAACTGTGTTGTTGAATTAAAAAAGCCGATCTAATTTCGAATTGTTTTGTGGCAAACGCTTTCAATGTTCTCTACATGCAACAGGTGGTTTGGCACGCGCCACGTTCATTGCATCAACATAGCTGCGATGTGATCTCATTGTTCCTTTGTTTCCACCCAGCTTTAGGGATAAAAATCTTACAGGGAGACAAAATTTCAAAGCCTCTGATACCACACAAAGGCTACTTCGATATTGTTAAGACGGAAAAAAACATTTATAGTGGAAATTTGACAAATTCTCTCAGGCGGAAATGACGAAACAGTCCCAAAGGATGAGAGGACTTCATTCCAAATGAAATATTAATTTCCATTCACCCATAGGAACAATGAAATCGGAAGAGAATACACTGTCTTAATGTCGTTGAGTTTTACGACAAACTTTCGCCGAAAAAATGATAAAAGCCGCTGCAAATCTATTTCAGAGATATACATCTGAGACATAAACAAAACGAATCCGTTCAAGAAGAGGCAAGTGAACCAATGAGACGAACGAAACAATTTCTACTACCAGAAGCTTTCAATTTCGAAATCTTCTTGCTTCTTTAGAAACTAATTGACAGAACGGATTTGGAAAGCGATAGAATCAGGGAAAGCGAATTTTTTTTCTTTCTCAAAAACCGTAACGCCAATCGATGAGGTAATTTTCTCATGTGACGTAAGGGAAGTTAAAATCACATGGGAATGAATATTTCAACCCCAAAACATGGCAATACATTTTTTTACGATCAATTTTAAAGTCCTCTGGTAAGGGATGAGGAATGTAAGAACTGAATCAGTACGTTAAAAAAATGAAGATTTGCTTCAACAGCCACTGACGGGCAAAACATACACTATGACAGGCTGAGTGAAAAAAGAATTCTAAACAATTGGTTTGCGTTTATGCACGAAACAAAGGACAACTCACACAGGAAGAATTCACTCGCTAAAAGAAAAGGCACTACTCACGATCTAGTCCACCGATGTATTTCATAGTGATTTCACAATGTCCCCAAACGGCTGAGACTATAGGATATACAGTTTTCCCTTTCATTCCACGGAAAGCAACTCCTAAATAGCGTCCATCGTTCGTTTCAAAAGCCATAGTTCCTTCATCCATGTCCAATATAACGCGAAATTTGTCAGGTACCACAAAGCTATGATCATTGTCTGACAAAACTGGATACTTGACTGACGAAACGTTCTTTTCGTTATGGTAAAGCTTGTTTCTAACAATGTCCCATCCCCAACTATCCTCGTTGTTGCCGACCAGGGATTGATAGCCAGTACAGTGAAGAAGGGCTTTTGATGTAGCTACCCCTACCACTGCGTGTGTCCCACGTTGTCGTGTTGACCACTGAATCTCCCAGACATGAAATCCTCGACTATAACCCTTTTTTCCTCGTATGCAGTCCGTACTCTGTGCTACTGGATGTCTGTGAAAGGTAAACGGGTCGTCGTCCTTGACGAAAATGTTCACCGATCGATCATTCGGGTTCCAAGCATGTTCTGACAAAGCCTCTTCCGGTAGAGGAGGACGATCGAGTAAAATGTCTAATTTTTCTGGTCTCGCCAAGTCTCTAGCCCGATCTTCTTCTTGAAAGACGTTGAGCGATTTATAAACTCCTTGTCTATTGTCATTGTGGTCGTTCCTTTTCACGGCCGATATTCTTGATCCCATGTCGAGAAAGGGATAGTAGAAGAGAGAAGTGTAACTGGGATGTAAAGGATCCAACGTGGAGGCTTGACGCACTCTTGTAAATATTCTCAAGTAGGTTTCTCGGGTTGATCACTGGTTCTAAGTTCTTCCTATCATTCAAACTTTCTTAGAGTCAAGATTTCACAACTTTTCCTCCGGTCAAAAATTTTTCGAGCGTCCCGACTTGTTTCAAAAGAACGTTCTATTCAACGGAATCAAAACACGCATGAAATACGTGCGTGCTTGTCCAAATTGACTCACGTAATTTCTCGCTGAATGTGGTTGGCTTTAACTAAGACAGCGGTAAATTCTTGGCTAAACTTTAGAAGACGAATTTTGTAACTTACCAGTTCTTCTAAAAAATGAATGAGAGTTTTTTCCGACACTCCTTTCAAGCGACCGATGAATGCCCTTTGTTGTGCTATGAAAATGTTCAGTACAATGTTATTTATATCCTCGAACAAATGAATGGAGAGCTTCACGCATGCGTCATAGCCAGTCAAGCGTGAATGGCTTACAACGTGTATTACACGAGTTTCATACCGACTTCCGGTTTGCGTGAAAACGCGTTCTCCCGGAAACGGGAATAATCATGGGGCCGTCTGTTGTCCGTGTTCAACGCTTCAATGAAATAAAAGCATTTTTCATTTTCGAGATGAGAAACTGAAAATTATCATTCTCTAACAAGATTATGGGCGCGTTAAAACGAGATTTCCCCAAAGATTCTTTTTTTTTTTGTTAAATTCGAAACCGAAGCGAATTCCATTCAACTGTTATCAGCGTCAAAGTTGTATGGCAATCAATATTTAATCGTTCAATAGCAAGGAGGACATTGACTCTAAGTGAAACAGGTGATTTTAGCACAGGTTCAATAGAGCATAAGAATAACATGTGTTCGCTGTGTACAGCAGAACGACCAAAACGGTAAAGTAAACTGTTGTAAATTTTAGTTCAAATCATTTGTTACTTAATCGCGTGGCTTATTTTCGATCAATCATGGCATGACTTAAAACCTGTTTCGTGACCAACAGAATAAGCATAAGGAACTGATAATCCAAGGTTTTATCGAACCGGTGATCATGGCTAAAAGCAGTTAAATTTTTTCTACAATGCTGAACGCATGAATGAACTACACGCAATCGAATGATAAATTGCAGAAGTCCTTTGCACTTACCTCAGCCTTCACTTATTACGTTCATGTTAAATTTTGCCTAAAATTCGTGAAATGATTAAAAAATTACGGTTAGTTGCTTTTTTGATGAGGACATGTTCTTCAGAGCAAAGGAAATCCAAAAGGATGAAAAAGTATCCTCCAGCGCCTAAAGTAATCGTCAGTTTTGGCGTAATAAAATGTCGTCCAGACGATCGCTGTGCATTTAACTGCAAAACACTCCTCACTTCCCTTTCGTCTCCATGCCCATTTAGTCCCAACCCTCCCCTACAACATTCGCAGGTCATACTCCACGACAAATTTGTGACTTGAGTGTAATACGCGCGCGTTCTGCGTGGGTTCTTCATGTTTGCGTGAGTTCAAGTTGACGTCATTCGGGCGTTGCGGTCGACGTGATGAAATTCCCGCTCGGACGTAAACATTGCCGCTTCGAGAAACACTACAAAGTAGCGAAGGTTTCTCTTGGGTATAAATCTCTCCAGAAATTTTAATTTACAGTCCGTATTATTGAAAATGATGGATAGGAAAAAATCCTTGATCTTCGTGATCGAAGATTTGATCACGAAAATTCATTGAGACGTGACATTGCATGATTGCAGTCATGTTTGCTAAACTGATCCCATATTTATCGGGGTCACGGTTTCCATGACATTCAAGAACCTACTCGTAAGTTCGATTTGGAGTTTACAATTTCATCATGTAATGCCGGCTGTATCACTATTAGGATAAGTTTTCATCTGGGACAGCAATGAACAAAACCAAATTCGTGACTTTCACTTTACTTGCGTGTAACGATTTCATGACTGCGATAAACGAACCGTTGAATATATAATCAGTTCATACAAACTGAGACAGAACGGAAAACAGAAGGAAGACAAGTATTGCGAACCACGCAACTCTTGTTTATCATTTGTAGTAGGTGTCATGTTCTGAATAAATTGGAAAATATTATCGGCCACCGTTGGCATATCATTTCGAGCGTTGCTGTTGAATCGGAGATAGAAGGTGTATTTAAGATAAATTTCGGACATTGCGTGACCAGAACGTGTTCGTCAATATGTAGTATAATATGAGTTTCTAAACTCTTAGAAAGCCACTTTGATTGCACAATAATGGAGGATTATGCTCTTATCTGCAAAAATACTTTACTGAAGCTATTTTGGGAGCTCAGTTGCATAGGTGTATCGACTCACAACCCGCGAATAAGGAATTATGGTCGGGACTTTCTTACGAGACAAATGTGACCTTTAGCTTCAACACGACGTGATCCACTCAGGCTTTCGTAGTAATCACGTCTCTCATGAGTCCTACCACCCTAACCTAAAACGCATCGTTCTCAAGCGTTTTGGTTTGGACGGAAGGCCAAAACGTATTGAAAAGTAACCGCTTCTAAACAAAAACGCATGCAGGTGTGGTGGGCTCTTCAAGGCCCTACAAATACCAAATTGCAATCACACAACCATAAAAATAGTGAAATGTTCGGTCAATTTAATGACTCGGTGAAGAAGCTTTTGAGCGAGAAAAATTAGGGTTGATAAAATTGTATAATTATTATTTTAGTTGAAAAACGAATCATACGAATAATGATGCTCCTGTCAAACGCAGATTCAGTACTAAGCAGTAGTGCATTCAGAAACTAAATAGCTGCCTTAATTTGTATGATAATGAACTGTCAACCATCAAAAGGATTACGATTTTACTGTCTAGTATGTGACAGTCGGCCGTCAAAGACACCTCAATTTCCATTGAGATGTTCTCACGTCAAAACCACATGCATACCATCATAAGTGTGCGTGGTTTCTATTTGTCCGGCCATGTAATAAGACTGCATCCAACGAAATCCAACGCGATTTTTTTAACAGATTGACTAAATAACCAAGTTGACGTTATGTATCAGTAAATTCAATGTCTTACTATTGATCATCTCAGGCAGAAGAAACCTCGAATGCACAACAATTTTGGTTTCTCTTCATCCGAAGGAGCAATCGCATATGATCTGAGCACAGGATTCTTTGTTGTTTTTTGTCTTAGTTCATGTGCATAACTTTTTTTTTAACCTGACTTTTCTTCCCTTTGCACTAATTTGTCCCCGAGTCTGCACACAAAGAAACGGTGAATCCGAGGAGAAAGGAAGCGCTTGACCAGTCAAGCGTTGAGTGAGGTGAGCCAGTGGACTCCATCAGACTGTCCTTCATATCTTACGATCTCAATTATCTTTAGAAATCACGTGGAACCCTCGGAACTCGGAGCAACTTCTCCCCTTTCCAAGTATATAATAATTGGAGATAACGGAAAGAGAGTTGATTGTACTTTGTTTTCAGTGTGAACCCCGATGCTGCCAATAGAGAGATTTAGCACCGAGTTTACGTGGTCGTGAAAGGTGAACGGCAACAGTGACCACGTGACCTTGTTTTCCCGCCATTTTTTTCACGTTTGCGGGTTGCGCTTTGCCGTTTCAGTACGCGAAAGTAAAGTGTTTCGCGTTTGCCGTGTACATAAGATTTTCAGTCTTCTCTTTTCTCTCCTAGAGTAGAGGTTAATTGCCGGAAAAAGGGCACCGAAATTATTCCTTGCACGTCATACAAGGGCGCCTTCGAATGCACCCTAACATGAGCTCACGCGAAGTTAAAGCAGCAAGATTCACGCTGTTTTACGTGAAACGCAAAAGGGCATGCTGTTTTTTTCCTCTTCGCGTGAAGGTGGTGCTAAATCTCACAAATGTCTCTAATGACTCGCAAACAGTCGACCGATGGTTCCTTCACGGCACGGCGGTGTCACAAAGCGGTCAGCGGTAGTTACGTATACTCTCTCTCTCTCTCTCCCACTAGATCGACCGAGTGGAACAGAGTGGAACTCAAAGTAAAGCTAACTCACGTCGTAACACTTTGTTCAGTACTAAAGCTATGGGTGAGAAAAAGCTAGGGTACATTCCAAACTATGCCAGATTCATCATGGGTGGATCAGCTGGGTGAGTATTGATTTGGCGCTCATCTGAGTGAGGTGAATACCCACAAGATCGCGACCAACTTGCAATCGCGCGCCAGTTGTCATGAATATGAAGTAATTGTACGTGGCACTCTCTTTTGTTTGATATCAATTTCAAGGTTTTCATGGTTTACCACGTAACGCATCGTGCATGTGTAAATGTGAAGTTGATCAAGAGATCAACAACCTTTGTTTAATGTTATTCTGAAATGATCAGACAGTTCGTCTGTTGTTTCACATGATAATCTTGTGATAAATAGAATCTCAGTTGGTTACTATTGTACATCGTTACCCTTAACTTCGCTAGGTTTAGATATTGCTGACTCAGGGTCGTTAAAACCTACCTGATGCAGGACTCTGAGTATATTGCTATATGTTGTTGTTTATGTGACACTACTTGATCAATCGAATTACACTTATTTTGATGCGCGCTTGTTAGAAATAGACAATCCGACATGAATAGATGTCACTAAAATCACAGGCGGCCCAAGCGTACTGTGTGTGATTTTGGGGTCTAAAGGTTATCAACAGGAATATATAACAGATTAAGATTGAATTTTAAGCATAAGCATGGGCCCTTAAAAAAAAGCGAATTAGCGTACTGTGTGTGATTTTGGGGTCTAAAAGTCATCAACAGGAATATACAACAGATTAACATTGAATTTTAAGCATAAGCATGGGCCGTTAAAAAAAGGAAAACTATTAAAAAAATTAAGAACAATTAAAAAGGATAATTAAAGTGAGGAATATAAAGCATGAAGTCTCCTTACCTTTTTTCCGTAGCCACTTTGTCGTTTACAGCCCTATCAATGCTGTTTTGGCGACTTTCTTTGTAACACACATGGTGCTTCCAAATACCAACTGTCGCCACTTGAAGGCCGATAAATTCCACAAAAGTGGACTGATCTCCCTCAAATTTCCACTTGCAAGAGTGCTTTGCTAATACCTACCTGTTCCAGTGGCAAAAGTCTCCAAATTCCGCTGCATCAATCGGAGAGCGGCTCTGTTTTACCACCCATTCTGACTAAATTGCTTTGTGGGATTCAAATATCAAAGTGCATCTGACCAAATAAAGACTCTCCAGGGGATCAATGGAAATGTTGTTACATTTGCTATATTTTCAAACAACACCATCTGGGGAGTCATGCATGTAATTCACTCATAGTAAGGGCAAAAGGATTGCACATCCTACAAAGCAATTTAACCAGAATGGGTGGTAAAACAGAGCAGCTCTCTGATTGATGCAGTGGAATTTGGAAACCTCTGCTGCTGGAACAGGTAGGTATTAGCAAAGCACTCTTGTGGGTGGAAATTTGAGGGAGAGCAGTTGACTTTTGTGGAATATATCAGCCTTCAAGTGGCAACAGTTGGTGTTCAGGACCAGTTGAAGTTTCTAGTCTTGTGTTTTTCTGTGTACAGTTGACTGGTAGCACCACACATGTTACAAAGAAAGTTGCCAAAACAGTGTTAATAGGACTGGTTAGCAGGCTAATTACCACTATCAGTGTATTCTTTCTCTCAAATATCTTTGTGGTCACTGCAGTTTCATATAGTTGAAATTTGAAACTTTTACCAGGTCCAGTTAGTGTAACTGTATGTGTGTATTAGATCACGCACTTGTTCTATTGATAGTTATCGAAAAGCTTCTATCACATGACCAACATTTGATTTCATAGGTCTGTGTTTGATTTTCAATAACAGGCTAGTTTTTGTGACAGTTAGAGGACCTGCCATTATTCAACAATCAAATGCTTTGTTTGTGGGCAAATACACTATACTCAAGGGAAACAACAGCATCTTTGTAGGTTATCATTTTAAACCAGCTTGTGTAGAAGCACCAATGAGAGCATGGTAGCAACCTAAAACTGAATGTGTTAGACTGAGTGTATACTTCTCTAAGGAATAGGATTTCTTTTTGTAATTGGTTGAAATAGAGATTGTTTTCTACTGGTGAAACAACCTTAATGGAGATGACAGTGAGCCCTTCAACCTAATAGCATAGTGACTGAATTGACCAATCAGACAATGGGTTGTATGTTCATTATGTTATAAAAGCAAATATGATCCTTCTTTGGTGGGCTCTGTCCCAGTGACAGACTCTTTCTGAATGTCTGAGTATTCCTTAATGATTGGTGCTTAGTTCTACTACTACAATGATCACCACAATGACAATGGTAGAGCGTCTGGTTTTAATTCACCAATGATGGCTGTGTTGTTGTCAGTGAGCCAAGTCTCATGAAGAGCTTGCATATCTACTTTACTGTCATATGTAGAGTCCAGAAACATTTGTAAATTTTTCCTTTCAAGTTAGAATTGGCACTTGATTCCTGGGTTGATACACTTGTGTGTGATAAACACTGAAACCATTTAAGATCTTTTCTTACTTTATTCTTTTCCTATTCTTTAAGGCATTCTTATATCGAAGCGGTCAACTGAAATCAGTACATGAAGAAATTACCTGTTGTATTATGTGATCATAGCTTTAAGAGTAATGTCAATATGGGCAACAAGCACCTGGCAATTAAACGAAACAAGAAGAGTAAAAAACTAGTGATAAGTTTCACTTTGAATCACAACTACAAGTTAACATAATCACAAAATAACTTGTTACTTACCAATGTTCGTGGTCTTGACTACTTTATCCAGTATTATGGTCTAACTCATCTTCTGTTTTGAAACAATCTTGATTACCCCAGGTCTTATTTTGAACCGATACTTTAACCTTAATTTTTTTTCTAAAAGGAACTAATCATGGAGGCGTTTATCAAACCTGAAAATATTTTGCAGCTTCTCTTGGAAGCAGTAACACTCAGCTTTAATGGAAGTGGCTATAATGCTACTAACTTATTGTCCAAAGAGCTTGCCTTGCAAATGGACAGCAATAATTGCTGCATAACATTTTGATAAAGTTAAGCCTATTAAGCAACCACTTTGCCATAATAAGATTGTGGAGGAAAACACTCACAATCTACATCAATGAAATGGCAGTTTGACAATAGCTACCTTAATCAGGAGAGTAGCCAACTGCTTACTGAGAGGTTTAGAGTTCCAGCCTTAAACTGACTAGACCAACATTCTGGGTCTCACAACAACAAAGGAGAATGTGCTGTCTTTGCATTGATCTCAAGATATGTGTGGACATCCTAGACTCTTGAATGAGAACTGTATGGAGTAGGCCCTGTCTCTTGTATATTTAAAGTTAATAGATTAAAGAGCTGGTTAGAGTTATTGTAGAACCTAATCAAATGTGCTATTCCTAAAGATAAATGCATTAAACTAAATGTATCCCTATGGTTACGAGGTAGTCAGTCTGTGTCACAGCTGGTCTACATTAGATTTTGACTGCTAAATTACAATATGCTCAATCAACTTGACAAAATGGGTGAACAATTGGATAGTTTCACAGAAATCAAGTATTTGAATTTATTAATATGATTATTATTATTGTTATTATTATTTACTAGAATGGGTGCAACTGTGTTTGTACAGCCACTGGATTTAGTCAAAAACAGGATGCAGATGAGTGGTGAGCACATATTTGTTATTTTTAATTTTAAACTCCAGATATTGCATTTCCAGTGTTCTTATTGGTCCACTCAATTACAGTTATCAACCCATATGAAGAATGATTTATGCAAGGGTTGCTAAGCTGCATTTACTTTTGGCTTAAAACAAACGCTTCTCCAATGTAGTGTGGATAATTTAATTTAATAAAACAGTTCCATTCTTGCTCGTTGGATACGAAATTGATTGGCTATAGCTACTTCAGCGCTATGCCCCTGTTGGCTATTAACCATCTCATATCCGACGCACGTTCAAGGAATAATTGCAAAATGAACATCTCAGTCAGTTACATCAATTTCATTTAAATTTTGTCTGAATTAAATTTTGTTTCCCATGTGATATCATCTGAGGTTTCTTATTCATAAGGATTTAAGCTTATCTTGGATTATAATAACCAACTGAATGTTAATTCCTTTCTAGTTTTATGGTAATGTTGGATTAATGTAGCAGTTGGCAAGCTAATTGGAAAGGCAATGATTATTTTTCAGTGTTGTAAGAGGTGTTCAGAAATTGTCACTATGGAACAGTTATAAAGTTGGACTTTAGGAGGTTAATATTGATACACTATACCCCCACATACAGGGAGCCTTGTCTTTAAATATTTCAATTGCTTGTTGACCTGTCAGCATTACGTGTGTCTCATTATTTGTCTAGGGGTTGGTGGTGCTGCAAAAGCTCACAAAAGTAGTCTACATGCAATTGCCTCCATTCTGAGACAAGAAGGAGTTTTTGGTGTCTATAATGGGTTAGTTCTTGAATAAGGAGAATATCTCACCTGTGGTCTTTGTAACTATTATATTTTGCTCTGTTTGATAACTCAACTATCTCTTTGTGACATGAATGACTTTCAGGCCTGGAATAAGTTAACATTTTTCTGTACAGATTATCTGCTGGTCTGTTAAGACAAGCAACTTATACAACAACACGACTGGGTGTGTTTACTTCACTCATGGAAAGATTTAAGAGGTTGGTGAAACAAATTTAAAGTTTTCCAAACAGTGTCAGAACTCTCTGAAACATTACTATAAAGATAGTCCCTAGATCTACATGTACACCATACCCTGACAGGGGTTTCAATAAGTTTTGAAGTACCGTAGATGGCAAAAACTGCAAAGTAGGCAGCTAATGGAAGCATGATTTCTACTCTATTGTTGTTGATTTCAGGGAAAACAGTCCGTGATTTTGCTTGACACAGACTACAAATTTTACCAATTGCTGGCTCTCATTGAAACCCCTGTCTGGAAAGCCTGTCACAATGCTCCTTTTTATGTGTTTTACAGCACATCAATGCTTGACTGAAGTGTTTTCAAATAAGTAGTAATCAAAGTCTTTGTATAAAGAGCTTGAAATGATTAATAAATATTTCTGCTCTCTTAAATTCTGACACAAGTTTTGGCATAAAAGCACTTTCCTTATCATCATGTGGTTTGAGGTGAATTGGAAAATGAAAATTGTCAAATCTGCTCAAAATAGCACTATAGAATTATAAATGCCAGGCCCTGTTTCAAATCCCAGATCCATTCACTTATCATGATTATGATAGTGTTTTCTGTGCTGAAGATGTAACTGTGTGTCAGATTCATATTTCACACATATGGGGATCTTTCTGACCTTTTTTTAAAACATTACTTAATTACTAAACCTTGCTGTCCTTCCATGTCATGGCCTTGTCCAGAATAAAGAATTTGTTGTTCATCCTTAACTAAAAATAGGCCATTTCACAGTTGTGTACTTAGTTGCCAAGCCTTTGATTTAGAGTGAGGCTATCAGTGTAGATGGACCAGCAAGGTGAACTTGCAGGCCAAAGGATGGGGGCCCTCAAGTATGCTTCCTAATTACCCACTTTCCTTGTTTAATTATTAACGGGCAGTTAATATAAAAATTTTATCTCTTATATTGTGCAAATAAGCTACACATAGTTAACTGTTTGGAAAAGTATCTAGATTGACATTTTTATGTTTTGCCTTGAATGACTTCAATTGTGTGTTTTGTTTTGTTTAGTCCTGATGGAACTCCACCCTCTTTCATCATGAAATGTGCTCTAGGTTAGTGTTTCTGTTTAATTGTCATTACACCAGTTGCACAGGTCAGGGCTCGACATTAACTTTTCAACTTACTAGCCAAGTGGCTAGTGGTAACTTAGATGTTACAACAATTTCAGTTTGTTTACTAGCCAAATTGGCTAATGGAAATCAAAAACCACTGGCCAAAACTGAATTTTTACTAGTCTGTGGCTAGTAGGCTACCATAATTGTCAAACCCTGTAAGTGGTAAGCTTCCACAATTTAATTTTTATCTAATCTGGGGGATTAGTGCCTTGTTAAACTGTGAAAGGTGTAAACATGTTTAGCTGTTTTTGACAACATGTAGCCAAACAAGGGTAAAAGTGGCACAGGTTCTTGATTGTAAGTTGTAAAAGTATAAAACTGTATTTTAGTACTTATACATGATTCCAGTTGTAGGGTTGATTACTATTATCAGTTACTGATGTGGGGAAGACTTGTGCAGTCTCACCTTCAAGAAAAAATTCTTTATATAGCAAGTGTATTTATTAGAACCTAACATTGCTGAATTTTATTCAACTTTGCTTGGTACAAGTGAAAGTTTTTAAAACTGAAGGGTGATCATTGCTTTAATACAGGAATGACAGCTGGAGCTGTGGGCTCATTTATTGGTACACCAGCAGAGATATCCCTCATACGAATGACTTCAGATGGGAGGTGCGTTACTAAGACTGTTCATATAGACCTTAAACGTTATAAGAAATCTAGATGCAGATAATACAATCATTGGTATTGTAAGTGGATTTTTTTTTGTGGCATATTTTTTGTTCTACATATATGACAATGAGAGTTGTAACTCACCAAGACTGGACTCTGCATTGTTCACTTAGTGATGAGTATTATAATTGTGTAAAGAAAGTATCCAAATCTAACTTGACAATCTTTTTTATCCTCCCTCTCTAATTGAAACCATGTGGGTGCAACAGTGCACTGTTTGCTCCTTGAGTGAGAGGACTGCTAAAAACTACATTTTTTAAACTACAGGTCACGTTTGCTTGTAGATTTTGGTAAGCGTAAGTGACTTTTATTAATCAGCTTTTATTCAAACGAATTTCTTATGAAAGCTGACGTTACTTACAAGAGCCCATCACCAGAGATGCACTAGTGGAAATAAGAAGGAAGAGGGGGAAGTAACATAGAACCCTTGAATTACTGAAACTACGTCTATTCACCACCGTAAAAAATATTTTTAAAAATGCAGACAGTTTGTTTGCTCACCTCTCTTTTTTTGAGCAAAGATGTTTTGCTGCAATCAAGCATTAATAACCAATATACAAAAGTAGAAAATAAAGAAAAATTATGCTGCCCTTCAACTCAACTATCCTGGAAACTGCTTGTTAATAGGCATGACTGGACCAATTCTGTTGACGTAAATTCTTTACTGTATTTAACAGGCTTCCGGTAGAACAACAGCGCAAATACACAAGTGTGTTTAATGCCTTGTACAGAATAACTAAAGAGGAAGGAATTCTGACTCTTTGGAGGGTAAGAATGATTTGATAAAAACGGATTCATTAACCCCAGCATGCTGTTTATGTATTTGCTAATCCAACTTAATTTAAGGGCTGTAAAATGTTGACAACCCTTAGCTTAACAAAGCTCATTTGTAGATATCTGGCAGACAGGCGTCTCAGTGCTTTACTTTATTTTGTACTCTTTTGTAGGGATGTGGGCCAACTGTTGTTCGAGCTGTTGTTGTGAATGCAGCACAGCTGGCGACATACTCTCAAGCTAAACAAAGCTTACTTTCCACAGGTTTGTTGAAATTATAGAATCCTTTCAGCCCTAATGACTTCTAACTGCGGACATGTTATTAACCCAAAAGAATTTAAAAGCCTAGTTTCCTTACTTTTCAGTGCCTTTAACAAGATCTTAAATACATGACATAATTTTTATGTGTGATGGTGCATTTGGCGTGCAGAAGTAAAACGTCCGTGTTTATATGAGATGATCACGTATAGGATTTTAGGTCACTTTTCTGCACCTCGAGCTTACTATAAGATCATATTAGTTTTGAAATAAATTTAAACATTATTGTTTGTGTTTTCAGCTTATTTTAGAGATGATTTGCTGTGCCACTTCGTAGCTAGTATGATAAGTGGTTTGGCGACTACGTTAGCTTCTATGCCTGTAGATATCGCCAAGACTAGGTTAGTGAAAACTATTCTTGTTAAAGTTAAAGAAATTGAGTATATACGTATTCATCTTAGAGTTGCTGTAGAATTATAACCCGAGAGAATTAGAAGGATTTGGTAGCAAAATAACATTGAAACTTTCATTTTTAAGTAATTGTTTTAATAGCGTTTGAGTCATTACGCATTACTCATTTCAACCTTTTCGTAGGATTCAAAATATGAAGATTGTCGATGGAAAACCTGAATATCGTGGAGCTCTGGTAAGGGTCTGTAAAGTTAATTATCTCAAGAAATGCGATGAACCCTTTTCGAATATTATTATTTATCTGTAGCCACTTTTGTGTTCAAAGTCCATCAGACATGTATTTTATCTATTTCTTTTTCCAATTTCTTTCACACATCTATAGCCGGAAGGCCCAATTTCCCTCTACCGGCGGCAAGTTTTTGGTCCTCACAGTAATCCACAAGTAGACTCTGAAGTGGAGAAAAAGCGTGGTGAATTACTTAATATTATTTCTCTCTTTTGCTTTTGTTTCAGGACGTTTTTGTAAGAGTGATCCGTCAGGAAGGGATTTTCGCGTTGTGGAAAGGATTTACACCATACTATTTCCGTCTTGGTCCGCACACCGTTCTAACGTTTATCTTCCTCGAACAGTTTCAAAGGTTGGCAAAAAGCTACTATGGTGTGTCTGGTGGCAGCGGTCTTTGAAAATAACTCGGCTTGCCAGTGAAGAATGATTCTTGTACAGCTGGTGTTTTAGCTTCTGAATGACGTGAAGGAATAATCTGACAGAGGAAGAATTTACTTATAAGTTTAATAATGTTAAGGCGATGTTCATTGCAAATGACTGTGCAGAATTAACTTCAATGACGAGTAAGACTTCAAAAACCTATAGGTACGGTGATGGTCTCTGTCTTGGACAGTGAACTCAACTTGTGTTATTCTGAAGATGCAGGATTCAAAAAGTGTGACTTGAAAACTCCATGTCTGCAAACACTTAATGACTGTATGAAACTCTTCTCTGAGTAACTTATTGATAAATTTTTGTGATGTTGGTATTAAATTGGCTATGTTTCATAGCTTCAGCGATCATTTCTTCAAAAACAATTGTCTTTGTATACGAATGTCAATATTTACTTAACATCTCAGACCAAGACTTCGATGAAACCATGTGGTTATATCCTCATTATTTGTCCGTCGATTTTGTCATTTTGTGGACAAAGGCACTCATCAAATTAAAAGTTATCGTTCATGGCTTTGAAACTCAGTAATTAAAAGACAAATTTCACGCAAATGTAATTTGGCTCAAGAAGTTGTCAGATGAAGACGATAACGGATTAGATGTGCATGCAAAAAAATCTGAGTGTCTCATTTGAATCTGGTAAACTCGAGCGATTCTAATCTGTTCTTGAGACACAATTCTGTGATCATTTACCCATCCTCATTCACCCTCGTCTGCATAATATAGTTTTGCTTTCGATGCATAGTTTTGTAATTTGTTTGGTGGAAGGAACTAAAATTTCAGAAATGAAGAACATACAAGACAGCTTTTTGGGTTTCAAAAAATCCATAAAACCAGGATCAAATATTCTCTTATTAAAGAATAATAATTGCATTTATTATTCGTTCATGTCACACAGTTTCAGGCAAAAACGAAATTTTAATACGAGATTGAGTTTTTCGGTTTATGGCGAGGGTCGAGTAAAGCTTTGACAAAAGTTGGAAAATTTTAATCTATTACCATTAATATGGACATTTGCTGCGTAAAATATAAGATAACCGTTAACAGTCTATACAAAATAATTTACTGACCTGTATCCTCTCGGCATTATTACGAAAGAGTCTTTATCTTTGAGGCGCCAAGTAACAAGCTTTGCAAGTAAGTGTTTTATTTCTTTCGAGAAAAAGCGATTCAAATTTTCCATGGAAAATATCCTTAATAAGAAACATTTGTTTTTTGCAGCTGTTTTTAAGCTTGTTAACTTAGTTTGTGTTGTAAGTTATCTGGTGGTTACAGAACAGAAGCGTGGTTAAATTTTTTTTCCAGTAAACATTCAATCAAATGAGTGTCACAGCATTTGCACAACAAACCATTAATCTGAGAGAAAATTCAGAGAACGCCTTCGAACCGTTAACCATGAGAACAAGAGAAATTCAAGTATTCGTATAAGAACATTGTTATCAATTACTCTGACATAATTAGCTATTAATTAGTTGCACAGATTGGATGAAGTATCAGAGGTGAACCGCAAGTTGCTGAAAAGGACATTGACTTTCTCAGCATAAAACTGATTTGAACCAATGACGAACCACTTACTTTGTTAATGAAAGAGTAAGATAACTTGCATTTCACTGTAGAACTTCTGACGGAGCGGTCTTTGTGAAACAAGCGTCCAGCGTAATGACACATATGTTTATTACGAATGAGCTCATGAATTTCAAATGACTTTTAGCTTTTGAAGGAATGAGAGCGTTACAAATACATAATTAGAGTACCAGAGACGAGTTGGACATGGAAAGACTTCGCATTACAGGCCAGAGTTCTAACGAAAATGAAGCAGAAGTGGTGGCAGTCAAGAACAGAGATGACAAGTTCTGTCATGAAAGGATCGATTGGAACGCTGTAAACAGAGGGCCAAGGATTGTTATAAATGTTTCTGGGCAGCGATACGAGACTTACGAAAAGACGCTTGAATTATTTCCTGATTCACTTCTTGGGGATAAAGAAAGAAGAAAGGACTTTTACGATCCTGTTAATAATGAATTCTTTTTTGACCGTAACCGTATTTGCTTCGAGTCGATACTAGCTTACTATCAAACAAACGGAATTCTTATTATGCCGCCAAGTATTCCACGGAAGGTATTTCTAAGCGATGTTCGCTTCTTTGATCTCGGACAAAAGGCTTTGCTTCAAGCTGGTGAAGGACTGGAACAGCCTGTCGAACAAAATAAACGACTCTTACCAAAGAACAAAATACAGAGAAAAGTATGGGAGTTGTTTGAACATCCAGACACTTCGAATTTCGCACGAGGAATCGCCATTTGGTCCGTTTGTATAATTATATTATCAATAGCTCTTTTCTGCGTAGAGACTTTGCCGCAGTTTCAGGAGGAGCCAGCCAAAACAATTAATGGCACAGTCATTTCGTTTGCATCGAAAAAGAAAACAGATAACCCATTCTTCCTCATTGAAGCATTTTGCATCACCTGGTTTACATTAGAGTATGTAATTCGTTTTATTTTTAGCCCAAACAAGTGGAAATTCTTTATTTCAGTGTTAAATATGATTGACTTGGTTTCCATTATACCGTTCTATATAACTTTGCCCATGGAGGATTCAGGTAACGTTTCGTCACTCGCAGTTCTTCGCTCCGTCCGTCTCGTGCGAGTCTTTCGGATTTTCAAACTGTCGCGTTACTCGCGTGGACTTCAAATTCTGGGACACACTCTGAGGGCGAGCTTGAGAGAGCTAGGCCTTCTGTTCTTCTTCCTCTGTATGGGAGTTGTTCTGTTCTCCAGTGCTGTCTACTATGCAGAAATCAGCAATGAGGATGAAAATGATTTCCTGAGCATTCCTCATTCATTTTGGTGGGCGATTATAACCATGACTACTGTGGGCTATGGAGACATAACACCCAAGACTCTCGGTATGTACCTTAGTTGACTGGCTCTAAATATTTACTCTCAAAGTTTGTTATTTTCTCATCATTGAATGCATCGTGGCTCTTGACACTGATTACTCTATGCAACTTTGTGTCATAATTCAAGAAATAACACGTGGAAATAACACAAATTATGAGAATTGAATAGGGGTCAAGGTATCTCCGAATGACACTTTGTTTTAATCCATTGTCTACGTCTGTTGGTAGAATCCAAACTGACCTTCATTTCTAGATCATCAAAAGACTAGCGTCTAAAATCAGAACAGTTGTAAGAATAACCGAAGCCTAAAATTGCTAGTTAACAGTGCTTGCTTTTGGAGGGAGGAAGTTTTTCTTTCAATAACTCCACGCTTCAACTGATTTTCACACGAAATTAAATTATCCAAATCTTCATCGCTAAGTATAACCTGGCGCTCTACGATTTTTTGAAACAATGCATTATTTACTTTAAATGTCACCTATTTTGAATGTGTAACTGTGGGATATGACATTCATAGGGAAAGAACCCTTACGAATAAAAACAATGCTCGGCGGCAGTCTTTTGCAGAAAGTCGTGTATCTCATACGGCGATAAGCCTGATAAGTGACTTTCACTTAATTAAGGATCCAGTGAACCTCTCACATAGGAGTGATCTGTCGAACGTGAATGTTTATTTAGGTACAGAGTGTAATCAAAATAAGGTGTAAGAACATCAGAGATTCTGATGCACTCTACAAACAGGCCACTTAAATTGTTAAGTACGTTCCTAGACAAAAACAAATAGAGTCCTTTAAATTTTCTCCCCAAAATACCGGCATACTACTCTCATTTTGATAATCAGTATCCTTTGGTAGGTTCACCCTGGTTGTGCTGTCAACCATTGCATTTCCAGAGGGCTTGGTAAACCCGCAATTCATACCGCAAGAACATCCACCAGCTATTTAATTCTCATTGTTTTATGTACGTTCTAGGAGTAATGGCTTCGACCAGTTCTAATCTAACAACAATTAGAGCATTTGATTTTGCGTCGTGTTAAGTGTAAACTTCCTTAATTTAAGCCGTTAAGCCGACAACTTTGAGTTCGCACGAATTTCTGAGAATTGAAGCGAAACTGAAAGAAATCTCTCAGTTTATGTTAACATTTTGCAGTCCAGAACACTAATTAATGCCCGTCTTCATGATTTACTCATGGCAAGTGGGCTGTTGGAATCTCCCAGCCAGTATAGATGTAAGGGTTAAGGAACCCTAATACAATGCGAAAGTTCACGAGTGCAGAAACTAATGGGGTTTTGGAGCACAGGAGACCGCTGACTTTCAGGCAACATTTTGTTTTTCTTTGATCTCGGTATGTATTTGAAATGGGGTGGAGTGAAGATGAGTATTTGAAGACTGAGCAGTAATACTGCTAGTTCTAGAGAAGTAAAATTTTACGGAATTAACTTTGGGGCTTTAGGGAGCAGGGAATGGAGTACATTTTAAGGGAATATAGCAACCTCTCTCTCTCTCTCTCTCTATCTCTCCCTCTCTCTCTCTCCAGTCTCTCTCTCCTTCTCCTTCCTTCACCGGACCTTCAGCAGATATCAGTTTTCAGTTATTCGCAATTTCCTTTTCTCGTTTCAGTGTAGCAAGAAGTTTTGGCATGCAGAAAGCTTTTTAAGCATCCGTTATAAAGTAACTTGCTGTGATTTTTTTATTTCTCATTCGCTTTTATCTTTTCATCACCAACCACGACTTACTTCCCATCGCCTGATTCGCCTTCAGTTTTTCCTTGGTTGACCCTTTGTAATAGTTACGGTAACTTGAGGCTGGCTTGTCTCGCTAAGTTTTGGCTTTCTCGTCGGCTAAGTGCGTGACCTGTGAAACGCCATTTTCTTGTGAAACTTACGTGTTTTCACGGACTCGTTACTGGATCACTTACGATAAGGTACTTCTTAGAATCGAAAACCTATAGCTCAGACTTTAAATTATAGTAACTGAAATCGGTATTTGTAACCTCCACTGTCACATTTAGATATAACGCCCAAAGATGAGGTGACTCCCAAACCGTCAAATGTTCCCTTTCAGTAGGCGATCATTTGGGGATGCACTATCATCAGCATTCTCCCATCCTTGGGTAAGGCTTGCAGCTGCTCGCTGAAGCGAGTAGACTCGAGATCTTTTCACGACCAACCTTTCTGACGTAGAACCTGTCTTGCATCATTGTACATTCCCTCATCTCCCTATGCTTCATTCTATTAATTGTATCAAATGAAATGATTCATCTGATAATTTGTTTCTTTTCTCATCGTAACAAACAAATTATCGCAATGATGTAAAACGTCTAAACGCGAACTGAGGCGGACATACTGGTGAAAGAGCGTGCCCCTTGATCCACCAAGCACCTGCTAGGCAAGCCTGTGGTGGATGAAGGCTTCTTTTATTTTTCCACATTAAGAAAAAGTTATCTCAGGTAGCTTATCGGGTTTTCATAGTTGTCATTCAACAACTATAGGAAAAATAAAGTGAGTACAATTTAAAATGTTAGATTGCAAGCCCTTCAAAGTATCATACTGAGTGTAGAGTCGCTTGTCTGTGAACTAGCAATTGACTCCTTCTATTGCTCACTTTATCCTACAGGTGGGAAGTTAGTTGGCTGTTTCTGTGCCATCACAGGTGTATTAGCCATTGCTTTACCAGTGCCAGTCATAGTCTCGAACTTCGCTTACTACTACTCCAAAGAGAATGATGGAAGGCATTCAAACATGAATGATGAGGATGAAGACGACGAATTAGAACAGGAAGATGAGCCAGTGAACAAAGACGACAAAAAAGTAAAGAAAAAAATCTCATTCAATTGTACTGCAAAAAAATGTCGAAAAAATAGAGGCAATGATACAATACAAATAAAGAGAAAACGAAAATGTGGAACGGTGAATTATCCTGACACGATGTATAATGCTATAGATTCGAACGCAAACAAGGATCATCAAAATGGATTGGCAAACGCTAATTCAGTTAGGGACAAAAACGATCAACAAAGCCACGAAGAGAAGACTTCTATGTCGCAGGTGGAGACAATCGTCTAAACACATTCAGGAATAAAGGAAATGCCTTACATAACGATATATGGCAAGAGAGACATCACATGTCCAGTCGGCCCACAGTTACCTGGCTGAATACCACAATGAGGTTGATATGACGGCCAACTCTGTTTTCCTTAGTAAGCGCATCTATCCATAGAGGGTTTTCCATAAGTGGCAGAAGTCAGTATGACCACAAAAGGGCCCCTCAAATCTTCCCACTGAAATCATAGCAGATGGTGGTAAGAAATCTTTTGAGGCCTTATCAACGGCGGTTTTAACCGAACTTTATTAAGACCCATTTTTCTCTCTCCTTGTCGAGGAAGTGTTATTCGGATGATAACAATAGAAAATTTCAGCTCAGGTACAACCAGCTGTGACCATTTTCCGTTTACTAAAGACTTTCGTTCTTCGTTGTCTTCCAGAAGAGCTTATAAAGGAGAAAGACGTGTTTTCCTTTAATTAACACGGTTTACCGTAATCAAGACTATGCGCGAAACACAAAAGATTTGTTTAAATTTTTGTTAAAATTTCCGTTGTGTAGATAGAAGTTAGGTTTCGGGAGATGTGATGGCAAAAAAACAAGACGAGAGTTTTTCCTGCTTGGCCGGTGGCTTTAGAACTTTGAACTGCATGGCATTGCAAATCATGCCGCTTAGTCTTTTGTGTTTGACATGTCAAACAAATAAATACCGAACTACCACAAACCTGTTTCAGTTACGTGAAGTTAAACCTTATGATTTGCTCCTTCGTTACACTATTAATGTTTGCCTCCATTAGGAAACAACCTACCCAATTCTTTGATAATTTGGTCACAGTTAAAATTGCCACCATAGATAATTTCTTTAGCTGACATATATAATGTGCGTCGTCTGAGCGAATTTCTGTGGCATCGTAATCTTTGCATGCGTTAACTTTTCAATTGTTATTTTCTCTGTCAACTGGAGCAAATTAAAAACTTGAACGAGTCTCTAATCAAAACAAATAAACAAACTGCGTTCATACCCTCAAAGTTACAAAGTCAACATTAAGCGGAACTATACACCGAATGCAAATATGGCGTCCAATTTGAATTGCCATTGTTCTGGACTCACTAGCCTCTCACACATGTAATAATCCTTTTGCGTTTCCACGTGAAGAGGAGGCTAGTCAGTCCAGAACAATGGCAATTCAGATTGGACGCCCTATTTGCATTCGGTGTAGTCTTCAGTTAAATTTCATTGTGTAAAGCGCATGCGTAAGAGACCCGTGATGGGGTGAACGAAAAGTATAAACGGGGTAATTTTCCAAAGAAACTGTGGTACTGCTAGGTGGGGTAGCACTAACAAGATAATTTGGGTTTATAAACTGGGTTGATCATGTAAATGTTGAAATACTGGGGTCAGATTGCAATGACCCTTAGAGAAGTCGCGAAACTGAAAGAATCGTAGACGTTTGGGATCAATTAGTGGGAGAAGGGTACGTCCGGTCAAAAAATCCAATGGGTGTTATTTAGCTGGCGGGGCAAATTGAGTATCTTGAAGGCCCTTATGATCAAGAAAATTGTGAGGGCTTATTATCCATCTCTAAAGATCCACCTCTTCCCCAGTGCTAAGATTTAAACTAACGACAATGAAGGAACAATAAAAAAAAAGGAGGAGTTACACACCCTAGGTGGCATATATGCGTCATCGACATTGATGGCACGGGGAGGCCTGGCCATCAAAGTTCACGGCTCGGGGGACTAAATGTGCTCCGTACATGAAGTATATTTCTTTGACTCGTTCATCACGTTGTTTAAACATTTGTTATGAATGGTACACACGAACAGCAGAAGTCGACGAGAGCCTTTAAATTATCTGTCTACTTGTTAGCTTTGCGGCCATGGTCCTTTTCAGCATCATTTATTCCAGTGGTTTTAGGAGCCGTTCTGTGTTGGAAGGCGACTGGGCTTTTCAGTATCACTTTGCTCGTCTTTACAATGATTGCTGTTCTTGGAGTCCACGCGGCCGGCAATCTGGTAAACACGTATTACGACTACATGAAAGGAATTGATAGTAAAGTATCAGATGATCGCACTCTAGTTGATCACCTTTTAACGCCGAATGAGGTTGTTAATCTGGGTGTAGTTTCCTATGGGCTCGCCACACTGGCCCTTGTGTGCTTGGTTGGATTATCATCAGCAAAAATGGAACATTTGTCGTTCTTGTTCTTCGGAGGACTATCTGGCTCGTTTTTGTACACTGGTGGCGTTGGACTAAAATATTACGGTGTCGGTGATATTGTTATTGTTATCACATTTGGTCCTTTAGCCGTCCTATTTTCTTACCTGACTCAATGTGGCACTGTGGCGTTGTTTCCGCTGTTTTTTGCCATTCCTGTGGCTTTGAGCACGGAAGCTATTCTTCACAGCAACAATACGCGAGATATGGAGACTGATAAAAAAGCCGGAGCAGTAACATTAGCTATCATTCTTGGCCAGCAGCTCTCATATGTTCTTTATTGCCTCCTTCTGCTTGCTCCATACATGATATGTACTGTGCTTTCAGTCAACTTATCCGTGCGTTTCCTTTTTCCCCTTATCACGTTAAAAATGGCTTTCAAATTAGAAAGAAGTTTCCGTGAAGGGAAATTAATTCTGCTGCCTCAACAGACTGCTAAACTGAACTTAATGTTTGGGTTACTGTACACTTTTAGTTGTTCAGTTGCTCCCTTAAGTCTACCCAGGTGAAGGCTGGTACATTGGGATATACATTAGTTACTGTGGAGTATGTGTAGCATGACAGTTTCTGGGGGAGTTTCATTTTTCAGATCTGGAGTATGTAGGTGTTTTATGAGAATAAATGCGTGTGGCTTCCTAGGACTGAAACTTTCACCAGGAGCTAATTTCTTTGAATCTCTGTTCAAGCAGAGGAACTTAACTGTGTTTTTGGCAGTGTGTCCTTTTTAGGCCGTAACCAGTGCAATTTACTGCCTGTTGTACCTTCAAAGTCCATTTAAAGTTGCTTGGAATTCTTGAATATTTAACAAAAAAAAAGAATTTTTTCAACAGGTTTGAATATTTTCAAGGAAAAATATTTTCAATGTAACCAATTGTAGAGTTAGAGAGGAGTAATATGATTTCTGATTTTCAGAGGGATATTTCTAATGAGTGCTAATACGAAGAATTGAAAGTGTGAGTCACATGAGGAGTTTTTGATTGGAATGAGGTTGAAAATTTTTTCTTTGGGATCTTTTTTTTTTTTTGTGAATCAAGGCCAATCTGAAAAATTTGCAAAAAAAGTAAAAGTTGCTAAGTTATTTTGCTGGTGGGTACCTGGCCCTCTTTAGTCCAAACAATTGGGATGACTTTGAATAGGGAATATGTTCTTCTTAACAACCAGCTTTGAGGTGTGCACTGTTAAATTAAAAGCAGAGTCATTTTCTTATTTGGTTCAAAGCCTTAGGGTGTAAATCAAAGGTTGAAATATGAGAACCTGTACATTACAGTTTGGACCAAAAATAGGGTTGTTAAGATCTTAATTACATGTGAAGGTGTAGTCTGATCGTCCGGGTGAGTGTAGTCCTGAGAAGGCTGTTGTCGGTGGTAGTGACTGACGTTTCGACAACCTGTGCGGAAGTCATCATCAGAGACTCTGATGATGACTTCTGCACAGGTTGTCGAAACGTCAGTCACTACCACCAACAACAGTCCTTCTCAGGACTACACTCACCCGGACGATCAGACTACACCTTCACATGTTACCCTTGGGTTCAAACCATTTACTGCATCTTAATTACCGTTACCATCATTATCAGGATGGCTGGAACACTATGGTAGTAGCATGATCAATGCTTATTACATTGCTCGCAGTGCTTGTGGGCAAGATGAGGCGAGTCCTGTGCTCTGGTTGGCTACCCAAGAGGGCAAGATGGGCCATCTTGCCTGCTCTGGATTGCCTGCATTGATCCGGTGCATAAAAAAAGGGAATTAGAACTACATTTGTAATCCTTGGACAGTTTTGGCAATGGAAAAGCAAAAAGCGGCAGAAGACAGTCAAAACAGAGAAAATGGAAACAACTCTCGTGAGTTTGTTGTGCTACAAACACAGCTGGCTTTCTTTCCCTGCTCTTGAAGGAAACAAGTCATTCTTAATTCTTAGTAAAACAAAATCTTTTTGCAATATAATGAATCTTTTATTAACCAAGTCAAAATGTCAGAATGGCTGGATGTTAGCCTCATTCTTTTTTCACATTTTTATGGACCTGGACTTCATCTCGGTCCATAAAATGCCAAAAAAGAACTCGGCCAATATCCAGCCATCTGACCTTATGCTTGGTTAATAACACACACATATAAATATATATATTAAGTCGGGTATTCTGAAATCAAGTAATGAGATTGTTCCTTGCAACTCCACTATTAGTATTTCTTCACCATTTATTAACCCGTTAATGGCCGCAGCTTTTGTGGAAAACTGTGTTTTGAAGCTAGTCGAGCAGACTTCAGGTCACTGTTGTGGTTTTAAAAGCTCAAACTTACCAAAAACCCCTTGACAGCTCGTACACTCGACGGCCTTTCCATCCAAATGCAAAATAGCGGCCTGAAAATCTCTGGCATGCGCAGAAAGCAAAATTTTGAGTTTTTGGGTTGAAAAGTGATGCCCCACCTACGACTTTTACTTTTCTCTCTTTCTCCTGCCCTTTTTTTTCCCCTTTCCTTGCCTGAAGTTTCTCCTCACTTGCTGGAAATTTAGTAGGCTTCATTTTGGTGTAGAGATTTTTCAGAAACTACTCATTATTTTCAAACCACATGCTTAGAAAGGTAGGTGGGTAATGGAACAAGATTTTCATCCAGATTTTCAGGTCAAAGTTACATGGTTTTTTGGCTATTTCTCCAATCTCCTTCACTCAATTGCGCTCATTCTGGTATCATTTGTAAGATATTTTCAACCTGTTCAAGTTCGAGCTCAAATTCGTGCTCCAGGGTTAAAAGTGATGACGTCACAAGGCGTAGAAAGGGTGTGGGTCCCCATGGGTGCATACGTGCGCACTGGACGTCAATAGGTTAACCCTAACCCTAAAAGATACCCTAACCCTAACTTTTTCACCTGATTTTACATTAAATAGACCTATTTGATTGCTTAATCCCCAAAAATGGATTTTTCCGAAAAAACTTGGTTCTTTGTTAAATTTCCTCAATCAATCAGTGGACAGCAGTATGGTCATTTAGAAGTTTTTAACTTGATTGTAAGTTGTAAATGAGGTCATCCTCTTAAATTGTTTTGTTTACCATTGCCTGAATGAACAATTTTTTAAAAAAGTAGAGCAAAAATAAGAAACGCTAAGAAAAATTAAAGAAAACAAACAAACCCAAAAGGATGGAAAACAAAATCCAGATAGTGCATCTGAATAGCAAAATTTGAGTGTTTCCCTGGATTTATGCTCTTGATTTTACAAGCATCTAATCAACATTTTGTTTCAAATATTTTGATCAGGAGGACAATTAACAAGGGAACAGTATTTGTTGGTAAGTTTATTTCAAAAATGCCATCATTGTATTTACCAATAGTTCTAGGCAGTGCAATTGAATCTCATCAACTTCCATGGTTACATTTAATTAGATCAGACAAGGTGCTTCCTAAGTTATCATTTTCGACTGTTTCTTAAAATTCATTTTAATCAAAATCAAGAGGCTCTGACTAAGTGATTCCTAAGTTTTCTTTATTTGACACTATGTTTCCTGAAATCCATTACAACTGGTTTAGCAATAATTTCCATAAAATCCTCTACAATACAAAATATCAACAGCGTAAAAAACGATCCAAAATAACTCACTTTTGGCTCACATCTACTCCTTTTTTTTAATGTCAAAGCGTCTGGAAAACTATAAATAACAGAGCCAAATCAGAACAGATTCAAAGTCTAGTAATGTGAAGTAAAAGCATATCTAAAACTATACAGAAAAGAGAAAGGTGAATGGCAAATCTAGAACCCTATATACAAGGCTGGTAAATTTAATAGCCAACATAGCAAATTAGAGTGAAGCTTTCAATTGAAGAGGAGTGTACTGAGAAAGAATTAGCTGGGTTTTCAACCTCTTCCTTTTATTCTTTTGATAGCAACTCATAGCTTGCTATAAATGTAAATTCTGCCAGCACAGAAATAGTCCAATAATTTATCAAGTTAGTACAAAATAAGTTCTATTGATTCTCAGCATGAATTTCTGTAAAACAAACGAGACGAAAATGAAGAGTGAGCTACGAAGTTTATATTTATTCATAACGTCAAAGTCTCTTATTGTGATTACGTCTCTTGAGTAGACTGCATAAAGGCTTCTTTTAATTTAACAGAGAATACGTTCACCTTTGCTCAAGAACTTGCTAAAGCAATATCACATTTTAATCATTCATTATATCAAAGCCATTATAAATGAAAAATACCGGTTTGCTTTTTTGTGTAACTTTAATAACAAGTTTTCATCCACCATTTTTTGACCCAAGCCTCTTCAGAATTGTTCGACTAATGTTTCAGCATACATGGAAGACTGCAGTTATTTTGTTTCAGCGTGTGTTTAAGCGATGCTGCGACATACAGAAAAACGAAGGATTAAATTAAATGGTACGCACCCCAACTGAGTCATATAGTTTTATTGAAGTAATCTTGTTGTCGTAAATAATAAATTCAATGAAGGAAACATTCTTGAGGAGGATATCCCCTCTACTAGCAGGGTTTCTTGTTTAGCCTTTGAGGGATGCATGTCTGTTTTACTTTAATGGGAAGGTTTGCTAAAAACCCTGCAATTTTGGTCACTACCGATGATGGAGCGCAACTAACAAATTTCCTTTCACAGAATAGCTTTACAGATAACGATATTTATCATCCATTGATTAAGGTGTAATCACCGTAGCGACAGGGGGTGACACGTACAAGTGTTCTTCATTTCATTTGTCTCCAAGCTGCTTCTCAATTTTGGAAGAGTAATGACCGCGGAAAGACTGAGTAGGAGTACATACAGCCAATCAGATTTCAGCTTGTTCTCGAATCATACAAATGAGCGGTAGGTGTCAACTTGAGTTTATTTGAGTACGAGGGAAACGCAACGAGTGAGCTTTGTAAAAAAGTACGATTTTCTGGCAACACACACTTAAAACTTCACCGAAGAAATCAAAAGAGTTGTATTTCTTCTGTTTCAATCAAGGAGGTAAGGTGAGTTTCTCGAAAACACCTCAGTGAATTATTTTAACTCTTATTTTTCAGTGTCAGAATTTCGACTTCCTCTTAATAAGAAGTAGCATACCAAAGGGCGCTGGACGGATTTGTTTTCTTATGACCGCGGATAGGATATAATTTCTTCTTTTCTCTTTGAAAGTCTTGAAGATGGCTAAAACTCTAAATTCTGATGGAGCTCTGCTGAATAAAATAGAGGTGAGCTCATTGACTGTTTTCCAACCTAATTATGTATTCAAACTTCCCTTCAGCTCGACGAGGTGAAGCTCTCTCGGCCCTTAAAAAATTAATTCGTAAAAAAAGATGTCATCCTCAAGACGAACGTTTACACCAAAATTTAGAATATGTATTTCCTCAAAGGTATTTGTAGTACAGTAAAGCGAAAAGTTAGATATAGAATTTTTGTCACCATCGCGAGGTGGTTAGAACTTCCTGTTTCCTTTGAAATCCCCCTCGCGCAGCAGATGGTTCGATTTTGTTTTCTTTTTTTTTTTACAATGTGATGTCTGAATTTTGTTTCCCTTTTCTTGTAGTGGTTCAACTTTCTAACCACCCTTAAAATGGATCGATTCATGCAGATGAGCCTTCTTCATGCAAACCAACCACTCGTACCCGACGCAACTCCGGTACCAGGCTTTGAACGGTTGATGTGTGCTCCTCAGATCGGTCGAAATCAGAAAATTCACACCATGAGGCAACCAGGTTTGAAGTCGCTAAATTTATATCCTAAACCAACCTAAAACCATCTTTTTCAGAACGCCCTCTGTGTTCTCATCTAAAATCGAAAGAGGAAAAAGTTTAGAACTTGAAAATATTCGAGTTTATTTGTGTTTTAATTTGCAGTCGTCGAGTTTCCTCAAGAAAAGTCCTTCTTGGATGATCTGTATGGCCTTCAAGAAGACGAAGTGGATGCTCTTTTCAATGGGATTTCGGTCAATGGCTTTTCAGACTACTCCGCTTTCAATCCCGAACCAGAGAGATTTAATAAAGGTATTATGACCTAAATTTTACTCGTGCAATTTTCAATTGTTGTGTTTTCCGTTTGGAAAACGTCACTCTTTGTCTCCAAGGCGACCTAATTCCAATTAGTTTCGAATCGCCCTTCATTGGCACCTGGTCCAATTCGTTAAGACTTCCTGTTTTCGTTTTTCAACATCGTCAGCTTTTTTAATTTTTATTCAACTTTTGCCTTTGTTTTATGACAATTTTTATTCAAGTCTGATCTTTGAAAACTGCATGGTTGCACAACTAAGACGATTTGTATCCTCTTGTTCTGTAGAGGACAGGGAGGGAATGGAGGATAGCCAGATTTATATTGGTTTTCTATCATTATCATGTAGTGTTGCATCATGTCTAAAATTAAAAGAGGAGGTGATAACAATTTTCATCACTTGCAGCTTAATCCTTTTTCCCCTACAGCTCACTTACACCTCCCACAATTAAGTGACTTTAGCCATGAACTTATGAGTAGACATTGAATGGGGAAGGTACATGTGGATCGGTCCTGGTTCAAAGTAACCTTAAGTTTGCACATGTCTAATCATATTACAAGTATATTTAATATTCCTTTCATTTTTCAGATTTTGATCACTTACCAGACCCAGCAGTGTTTGATGGGCTGCTAGATGAAGTACCCAACACAACATATCCACCCAGTTTTGTGCCTGTCATCACAAAAGAGGAGGCTAAGTTCCAAGTTTGTGGTGATACAGTGTACAACTCACCCGCTAGCAGCAGCCCTCCTTACAGCCCACCTACCAGTGAATCCGGTTCAAACACCAGTACTGACGAAGGGATTCAAAGTGACCTTGAAAACATTGATGGTTAGTGAAAAGTAATCTTATCAAAACATACATACACCACTGAATTTATAAGAATGATCTGAGGAATGGCTGATTGTCATGTTCAAACCTGTTTTCTGTAAGGGTACTCTAAGGTGAGAATTCTGTAATTTTTTGTGTTTTCTAAATTTTTTTTTCTGTGTAACCTTTTAGACTTATTTGTGGACAGAGTGAGTCAGTCTGCAGAGTCACCCTTATCAGTAAATGGCGAAGCTGACCAATGCAATATTAAACAGGGTATCATCAGTTTTTTTTCATTTTGACATCTTTGTTATTGTAAATTGGTCTCTTGATTTTTTATTATTTGAACTCCTATTTTTAACAGAACCAACTTTGTCAGCTGTTGTTCCCAAGCCAGTGAGAAGACGAAAGCGTGGGCCAAGACCACTGGTCAAATATCGGGGTCTGTGCAACTAGTATTTCAAGTTTTGACATCTTGCTAGCTCTCTCTCTACTCCCAATGTGTTCAATTTTAAGTTAGAAACTTGTGAATACCTTCTTTCAGGTGATGGACCTATTCAACTGTGGCAATTCCTATTGGAGTTGGTCACTGACCCTAAATGTTCAAAGCTGATCAAGTGGACTCAAGATGAGGACTATGAGTTCAAGATTCTTCAGCCCTCAACAGTGGCCAGGATGTGGGGGAAGAAGAAAAACAAGCCAACAATGAACTACGAGAAGTTGAGCCGTGGTATCCGTTACTACTATGGCAATTCAGTGATTGAGAAGGTTCATGGGAAAAGATATGTCTACAGGTTCTTGTGTGATATTCCAAAAATTCTTGGCTATGATCCAATGGCCATTAAAGGTGAAGACCTTGTGGATGATGCAGTGTGTGGAGAAGCTGTACCTGAAGTCAATGATGCACATGTTCCTTCTTCAGTTGAAGATAGCTTTCTTGCTGGATATCTTGACTTCAGTGCACTTTATTAGTTAAATTCTTACAGTTTATGTTGAGACCCAAAACGTTGTGTAACGTTCAGTTGTGTTATTTCAATAACATTTTTTGTAGCTTGTATCAAGCAGACTATGTGGTAGTTAGCCACAATGTTTTATAAATCGTATCGATTTTATCTATGCAAATGTTACGAAGCAAATTGTACAATCAGTGTGCCATACCAAATTTGGAAAGGTTTTAGAGGGAATGCACAGTTTTCTTGGGAAGATTTGTTAAAAAATTGCATACTATGTATGCACCCTTAAAAATTAAACAAATTGTGTGTATAATTAATCGTTAGATATACTAAGATTAATGAAAAGAAATCTTGTTTCCTGTTACTCTATGCCATTTTGTAGCTTTTACAATGTCTTGTGGATGCTGGCATGAAATGCTGTGATTACAGTTTGATCATCAATATTGTTTAAAAAATACTATCACTTATTTTAATGTTTATATTTATTTAGTACACGAGTTGAACAAATTAAGGCCTACACAGGTGTTAAAGAAATTATCAATCTATCTGTCCAAAGTTGAAATATTATCACCTCAGCTTTTGAAGTTATTTCAGTTTACAATTTAAAGTAATTGTAATTATTGTTACACTGAACCAGTGAGCACTGTACTTTTTGTCTTTATATTGCTACCAGGTAGCCTTATTTGTGAGAAATTAGTGTCTGTAATGTTCTATTGAGAAGGTGGAATTAAATTAAAATACTTCTAAATCATACTTGAATCTTTGCAGTTATTTGAATGCATAATTATACAGAAGAGCAATGGTTTTGTGATCAGACAGAAGTAATGCATTTTTACAGTAGATGTATGATGGAAGTTGCAGCTTGAGAATATTGTCTGAGTTGCACTCTTTTAGTTATGGTCAAGGTGCTAGTTTTAACATTTGGCGATATCTCACCTCAACACAAGCTTTATGAAAACTTGGTTTGGGTCATTCCAATCTCCATGAGAAAAACCAACCTGGATAATTCCTTCTTAAGTACTAAGTTGAATTTCCATCAAATCATAATTTGGTTTTCTGCCTATAGATAATTGTATTTGTTTTAAAATTTTCTTTTTGTTTCGTATTATTTGCATTTATTTTGGCAACTTTGCATTGATGGGGAGACACTAACAGAGGTGAATTTGTCACAGACCAAATTTAAAAGGGTAGAATAGAGTCAGGGCAAAATTAAACATTCTGATTTCTCTTCTGACAACATTCAGAATGAAAGCCACACATAGAACTTTGTTTTAGTATATAGATGAAGTTACAATTTAAGCTGGAAAACAGTAAGGTTAGAACATTTCGTACTTATATTTCTTACTTAGATCACAGCGACACTTTCTTGAAAGCCCAGTCGCAGGCCTACTATAAATACAAAACATTTAGAAGAGGAAAACCAGACAATATTAAAAAAAAAAAAAACCAAACATCTGGGGATAAATCAAAGTAAGCTTGCCTTTTTCCAGAACAGAAATCCAAGAGGAAGAGTGATTCTCTCCTCAAAGTAATGAATTACTCATGAATTTACCAGGATTATAATCAATTAATCCTACTTGGATGACCAATTAAAGATAAGTTGTTACCTATTTCTAGTGTCCCCTGTGAACAACTAAATTAATTTTGGTACAATCAAATTTTGACACTTAATTCTGGTTTCATTTTAACTTAAATATTTCCAGTAAAACTGCTATATCAGTTAATATTAAAATGTTTTATTTACTGTACTATGAAGAAATAAGATAACTTTGTCCTCACATTTATTTAGCATAATTATATAGGGTGCCACAAAATTAGAAAATGATAAGTCCAGCAGGATTACTTTTTATGGCTATAAATTCTACATAAAGAAGGAAACTAGAATAAACATATTGGTATTTCTTATTTGGACAGAAAGCTCCAAAACAATTATTAACATATATTTCAAACATACCCTTATTAAATACATCCACCATTAATTTTTTTCATGGAAAGTTGTGCACAATTCAGGATTGATTTAGATTTTATCCCCTAATAGGCTTTGGGAGTAGCTTTGGAAAGTAATGTAATCTACTTAACCAGAAAAATCCATCACTAACCCAATTAGCGCAACCAAAGCAGTCACATCAATCCATGCTTGTTTCTAGCCTGCCAAGCTTTGAAGAGTTTTGGCACTGAACAAAAGTAAAGACAACTAAAACACCAAGAGGAGGGCACCACTACAGACACTGCATGGTGCAATTTGATGTTACCTCTAAACCCTGAACAATCAGAGAAAAACGTGTTAAATGAAACTGGTCCTATCACCCACATACAAACCATAATAATAAACTTTCGCTGTGTGTGGGTGTTGAGTGCAAAACAAACTGTAAAGAAGGAGGGCCTTACGACTGAAGAAAACAAAACAGACCTGTCACTCAATTTGAAGTCAACTATTTCTAGTTGAACCTTTTTGGGAGAGGAATCATAATGCATTAATTTCATGTGCAGGCAGGGAGAAAACAAGAGAATTCCATTTTGGAAATAATAAATTGAACATTTGACCTTATTGCATGTATACATAAGCCTCACTGATCATTGATGAATGGCTTTTCCTGTCAGTAAGCCCTAAAAAACAGCAAACAGCACAGGCAAGCTCAAGGCTTGTGAAGTGTATTCTTCTAAAATTCTCAGTGGCCTTTTCTAAGGTTCTAATTTGCTCTGACTGGTGCTTCTTAGATTCCATTTTGGTGGGTGATAAATATCTCATAAATCAACTGCTATCAAAAACGCATTCAATCTGAGCCAAAAAGTAGAGAATGATTTTGTTCATAAAATATTTGGCAAGATTTCTGTAGAACTCCATACTTCATTATGCATAGAATTCTTGAATAAAAGATTAAGCAGAGGCAAAACAACAGATTACCATTGGGATTACGGCTTTGTTTTTTATTGGTATGGGGTTATAAGGAAATCTTTCCAAATATTTACCAAATACAAGCTACTTTCTATAAGAATAACCACAAATATATCAAAAATCTCATTAGCAACATTTCACTCTGGCTGCTCTCCATCAAGGAAGGTCATGCAGATTATGCTCGGTGTAAAGTTCCTCGGTAACATCGTAGACTAGTTTCATTGCATCTGCAACCTCTTTCAATAATTGCTTGGTCTTGCCCTTGTCCATGTTTGGCTGTGCAATTTTCTTGGTAAAATCTCCGACACTCGGCAATGTGTACATGGCCCATAATGCCGCCTTTCGAATTATCCACGGATGGAAGTTAGCCAGAGATTCATTATAAGCATCTTTGGCCATGCAATACGAGGAATCGTCGTCTGATGATTGGCTTAATTTACTCATGAAGAGCATAGTGAAAGCTAATGCCCGGTGCAACCTTAGAAGAGTTCTTGATCCTGACAGAGGGTGCGTTTTCTTCCGTGTCAAATCATTCTCAATTTCAAAATCAAGCATTGCTTGAATTAATACATACTTCTCTCCACGTTCTGATCTTCGATAACCTTGAAGAATTCCCATTTTTTCTCTCACATCCGATGTAATAAATCCAAACACCGTCCCAAGCATATCGAAAAATCTGCAAAGTTCGTCATATCCTCGTATATATTCGTCCATGACAAGGCTTCCGTCTTCTTGTCGTGTTTTTTTAAAAGCATCAAGAACAATGGCGAGTTCAAACTTTCTCTCAGTCATAATAATTAAAGTTATAGACCTTTGAGTAGACTAATCTCTCCCTTGTCGTTACTTCTTAAATTATTTATGAGCTATTTTCAAGCGAGTTTCATTACCATTGGACGTCAGCGGTAAAGCGTTCATGTTAGGTCCATATCGTGTCCCAATAACTAATACATATTAATACTAAGTATTATAACGATCATGTATGTTGCACGATGTGTCCTAGGTAACCTTACTCTATCAGTTACCTTTATTCTACCTCACTAACCCCCATCTGGTAGAACATGGCTAACCAAGGGTAGATTGTGGCAAACGTGATAGAACATGGGTAACCTAGGGTAGATGCTAGATGAGGGTGAACGTGGTGGAACATGGCTAACCGAGGGTACATGGGGGTAGACGTGGTAGAACATGGATGGGTTACCTAAGGTAGATGGGGGTAAACATGGTAGAAGATGGCTAATCTAGGGTAGATGGGGGTCAACGTGGTAGAAGAGGGGTTACCTAGGGTACATCAGGGTGAACGTAGTAGAACATGGTTAACCAAGGGTAGATGGTGGTAAACGTGGTAGAACATGGGTTACCTCAGGTAGATGATGGTAAACGTGATAGAACATGGGTTACCTAGGGTAGATGATGCTAAACGTGGTAGAACATGGGTTACCCAAGGTAGATGGAGGTAAACGTGGTAGAGCATGGGCTACTTAGGGTAGATGGGGGTAAACGTGGTAGAACATGGGTTACCTAGGGTAGATGAGGGTAAACGGGGTAGAACATGGGTTCCCCAGGGTAGATGCGGGTAAACGTGGTAGAACGTGGGTTACTTAGGGCAGATGAGGGTGAATGTGGTAGAACATGGCTAACCTAGGGTAGATGGGGGTAAACGGGGTAGAACATGGGTTACCTATAGTAGATGAGGGTAAACGTGGTAGAACATGGCTTACCTAGGGTAGATGAGGGTTAACGCGGTAGAACATGGGTAATCGAGAGTATATGGCCCAGTAGAACATGGATAAATTAGGGTAGATGGGGGTTAATGAGGTAGAATAAAGGTAACTGATAGAACTAGGTTACATAGGACATATCGTGCAACATACATGAATGTTATAATAGTTAACAACTATTCACCGAAGTGAAGGTGGTTGGTGATGGATATTTACCGAGCCGCGAAGCGGCGAGGTAAATATCCACCGCTAACCACCGACACTGAGGTGAATAGTTGTTTTAGTATATACTAAAACAGTGAGATAATATACACCACCATCGTTAATTTGAGTGATTTCTTCGCTTGTCACGGATGCAAACCGGGACCCCATTTTTTCCCCGAGTTGCTCGGAGGTAAATAGCAAAGGATATTCGGAGTTTGACTAGCCAATCAGAGCGCGCCTTCAACGCTATCCATTGTTTTAGTATATACTAATTATTATTAATGTGTATTAGTTATTGGGACATGATATGGACCTAACATGAATGCTTTACCCAGAAGCCAATGATTTCGGTTTCGATCGGTCTCGATACGAAGCTTATGAGCCATTTTTCATACCTGCGGTTTCATCTCTATAAAACAAGCTTACCCTTGTACTGCGCATAAATCAACGGGGAGAACCCTGACCACATTACTGGGCTGACGACAAGCGGGCGAAGCGGGCACATGCGAGCAATAAGCTTCCTTTGAGATGTGACATTATAGAGTTTTGGACCCTATTTTGACAGAATGCCTGACATTAAAGTAGTTCCGTTAGGTAAATATTACAAGGTTTTTGATATTTCATTAGGTGTTGTGACTTTTGGCGTAGTGGTACAGTACCTCCTTTCAAAAGGCCCCTTAGGACCCGGCAAGTGTTACCAGGCCTTGTAATAGTGGTTAAGCAGGGTTATATATATATACATATCAATCTTTACTATCCTCTGTGTGAAAATTGGAACTAAGGACTTAATGCATAATTCTAAGTATGAGGCTGTATGGTAATAGATCATTAATGCACATGTACATCAGATTATGTAATTTCACCCTCAAGCCTCACTGTTTGGATTTTAATCAGAAAGTATCACTAAAACACTAAAATCAGAAGAATGCGATGAAAACGACAAGAAAAAAAGGGAACAAATACTTAGGAATATTATAGTACAAACAAGGCTTGGGGTGAATTTTTCAGTCAATGACGTTATAATAAAAACTATTTTGCTTTAAGCCCCATTCAAATGGTCCAGGCTGTTAATGAGAGGGAATGATCACTTCAACTATTATTCACTATCATTGAACATCATGTTTGTGTTCAAACTGTTGATTATATCTGACAAAATCATGCAATTAAATCATGTAATTGTAAACATATGTGGGGCGCACTAAGGTCAGCAATTTCAGTAGCATTTGAAATTTTAGTCAAGAAGTTGTGAGTTGAAAATACTGAAGCCTACCAGGGGATAATGAGTCAATGAACTACAAGACATTCTGCCAAATTTTGGTGGCTATTTTAACCCTTTCACCTTTTTCCATTTGGTTTGAACCTGTTTTAAGGACTGTGCACTGGGAAAATTGACTTGCTGTGAAGAGAACTCTCAGCTACTCCATCATATTTTATATAGTACTATCCCTGAGGATTGTCTAACTGTATCCAAAACAGCAGTCTTCAGATATTGAATTTCAAATTGTTTGGGTGCATGCCCCTGGACCCCCTCCTCCAATCCCCCCTCCCTCTCCCACAGGTGCCTTGGGCCTTGCATATTTTCTACCCAGATGTCATATTGTGGTGCACTCCTGTTACAAATCTCACTTAAACCCCACATTGGTCACATTGGTCTCTAGATTGAGTTGTTATCTGCTTTGCAATAGGTACAATATCACATGATAGTTCTTGAAAAAGGAAAATATAGATCAATTAGTTTAAAATTATTTCAAACTACAACATATGCAGTTGTAAAAAAATTATCGATGACAATGTTTGTCCATGAATAATGTCCATAAAGTTGATTTATATGTTACTGAGTTTGTTAGATGATCTAAACGTGATCATTTTTTTTTCCACTGGTATAATTGTAATCTGTGGGAATCATCTGGTCAGGAGCTGGGCAAGGTAATGTGGCATTTTAATATGATATCTTTTGAGTAGTTACTGGAAAAAAAAACTATCTGCTGATCATGAAATATATATCCTAATTAACCTTCAAAATTAATCTCAGACATCTACTTATGCATGTACTTAATGACATTTTACTTTGTTTTGTTCATTGTCGGCAGTCTCCTATCCATTAATTAAATGTAATGCTGTGTTTCATTATTGTGACAAAAAAAAAACCAAAATCACTTCTTATAATTGTTGCTTGAGTTTCTGGTTGCATTCATTCTCCCTCCTGATTTTTTGACAAAAATAAGATCATTATCTATGACACTTTTCAGTGAGAGTGTTCTTAATTTTGTGCTTAATCATGAATGAATTTTACTAAATAAATGTGAAGAACAGTTTAATAGAGACACAACTGAAAGTCTATATTGTATGATAATTAAGCAACATTGTCAATTTTGAAGATGTTGGACGCAGCTGTATCCTTGTTACTATTGGTGGGAAGAATATCATGCTTGACTGTGGAATGCACATGGGATATAATGATGAGGTTTGTTTTTAGTTTTTATGCATACAGTTCAATATGTTTAATTAGCAGGGTTTTCACCAAGTTTTTTCATGGCATATAAAAAATAAGAAATGGTAGGTAACTTTGTCACCTTCCCCCCACACTGGAATGTGCAGGCCATATAGACCCCCACAAGGGTCCAAGGGCAAGTTTTCCATGTGTGGACACCTGATATTTCTCAATGAATGCTGGGGCCTTTTTGCTTGGCTGTGAGAAGAATGGAAAGGAAACATGGCAGAGGGCATTTCACAAGGTGACTGTGAGGGTGGAATTTGGTAAAAAAAAAAAAAAAGCGGGATTTCTTCGACATATGATATATTTTCAAATGGGTAAAATGTGATAGATATCTTCACAACAATGGTTGGAAGGAGACAAATAATATTTTTCCAAAAAATGTAAAAGAATTGTTGGATATATTCAGTAAAAATATTTCAGTCCTGGATCTCAGTGAAATAGACAATAACATTTACTTGAACAGCTGGTAAAAATAACTGGTTATCAGCTCTCATCAAGAACCCTGAATCAGTAAAGGAAAGTTGATTCACATTTCTTTTATTTGACGGCCTGCAGAAGCTTCTGGTGGTGGTCTTAATTGAGTGCTCTATGTCAATTTTCAATGCCGTGATATGATAAGATCTATTACTTTCAACATTTTGCAATTTTTCACAGAGGAGATTTCCAGATTTCTCATACATCACTCGAGCTGGCCGCTTAACACAACATTTGGATTGTGTGATTATCAGGTAAGTTGAGTGGATATTCTTTATCTCAATATTTTCACTGTAGCCTATAAGGCACTTGGAGAGCCAAAGTCTCAGGCAAAAATTTTGACAAATTACTTTGTTATTATAAAGGTTGATATTTCAGGGCAAAGAAAATTTTGCTTACATAGTTAAATGCGAAAGACTTAATTTGGTCTTTTGCCCGTCTGGTAACTAAGGAGAAAACTTGTGTTTGCCAATGATGATAATGATGGTTTGTCATAGTTAAGTGGGTTAATTTAATTTATTAGAATCGCCGACAGGCAGAGACACCGCAACAGCTTGCGCCAATTACAGCGGGCCCAGTAAACCCACCCATCCCACCCCAGGGGAGGACATCCATCACACAGCAATCTCATGTGTGGGAAATTAAGGTCTCCTGCCCCCAACCCTGCAGGAGACGGGACCTCCATTTATTCATCCCCATCCAAGAAGACTAGAATATCTAACCATTTCTTGATTTTATAGAAAGGTAGCAAATTTTTCTCAATTATTTTAAGACCTTGAGTGTTGGTCCGGCCGGGACTCGAACCCTCAACCTCCCGCACAACAGTCCAGCGCACTATCCATTGGGCTAAGTGGGGGCTCAGTGAACCCTCGACCTCCCACACAACAGTCCAGCACACTATCCATTGGGCTGGGTGAGGGCTGTTTAAGACTGTGGAAAGGTTGTAACTGAATAATACATTGGCACTTTGTCTCCTTGGGTAGCAAGAATTTACAAGCATCTCGGCATGTAGATACATACATACGTACATATAGATTAGTTGACCACTCCCCATATGGGCTTTTCAGGGCCAATTCCCACCCATCCCACCCCAGGGGAGGACATCCACAACACAGTAATCTCGTGCGTGGGAAATTAACGTCTCCTACCCCTAACCCTACAGGAGATGGGGCCTACGGTTTATTCGTCCTTATCCAAGAAGACTAGAATATCTACCCATTTCTTGATTCTAGAAAGGTAGCAAATTCTCCTCACTTATTTTAAGACTATGAGTATTGGTCCGGCCGGGGATTATAACATAACCAAAGTAAAGCGCGCGCTCTGATTGGTCAATTTAGCGTCCCCCATTTGCCCATGGGTGTACGCTGCTGACGTGAGCAAATGCAAAGACTATTTTTCCGCGCGCGCTTGTTTTTTCTGGTCGCGTAAGATTTGTTAAATAAAAGGGAACTCTTTAGCTACAATGTATCAATATAATGTTATAAAACAAATGGTAAACACCACAGCGTACACTATTGAGTTATGGATGCACTTGGGAGGTTTGCTAAGCACTCAAGAAGCTAGAGTCGCTCGAGGCTATCGCCTCGAGCGACTCTTACGCTTCTTTCGTGCTTAGCAACCTCCCACGTGCATCCATAACTCAATAGTGTACGCTGTGGTGTTTACCATTTGTTAATTATAGAACCTTAGAAACTAGATGAACAGCATCCATATGCTGATTATATTAATGGGGTGGTACATAAGCTGGTGTTGTACTATGCAGCTTTTAGGTAATTACTTCGTAATGACCAGTGGTTGTTTTTGTGATGATAGCCATTTTCACTTGGACCACTGTGGTGCCTTGCCATATTTCTCAGAGATGGTTGGATATGATGGTCCCATTTACATGACACACCCAACTAAGGCAATATGTCCTATACTTCTGGTAAGCTGGAACAATTAAACATATAGCAGAGCTACATACATCTTCTGTTATATCTGAATTTCATTGAGTTTCAACAGACCTTTCTCCAAGTAAGCTCCTTTTATTTTTCGTTGAATCCCTGTGATAATAGTTCAAAAGTTGTTAATAATGTTTCTGTTTTCCTTTTTGTTGCCCAGAATGCTTTTCCTGCAAGGAACTTGTACCCGTACAATGGGTGTAGGCAAGGGTTCTAGTGAAAACAAAGACCCTCCAAGACCTAAGACCTAAGACCCGGAAACAAAGACCCCTTTATTTTGTTAGGTTTTCTCCCCAGAAATATCCAGCTCTGGTTTTAATCTTTCTAACAGCAAATTAATAAAGTATGGCAGTGCAATCAAATGCAAAAACAAAGACCCTAGTATTTTCTTTATCAATAGTGATAAAGGATGCAATCATCATCTACATCTGTCATTTGCTCCCCCCTCCCAGAACCCTGTAATTCGAAATTCTGTCAGAAAAACCTCTCCAAAGCCTCTTCAGCTGATGTGCTTTTCACAGTCATGTAGGTTATTGTATTCAAACTGTGGAATGTCACACACTACAAGCACCATGTGCTTTCTGTCCAGAAGCTTTGGAACCAGAATGATGCAGACGTTGTGCAAGCAGTTTCATCGAAACCAAATAAGGAAGAGGAAGAAAACCTGCCTCCATGCAAAACATAAAAGACAAAATTATACCTTTTGTCATGCTAGACCAGCTTTTATGAAAAGTAGCTTGACTGGCCTGGACTAGCATGGAAGAAGAGTGAAGCCATAATACAGGCAGGGGTCAGCGGAATGAAAAGTTCGCATCAGCAAGCTCTGATCCTCTTCTAGAATATGGGGGCTAATGAAGGGGAGGGGTTAGACACTTTGAAGAGCACTGTCTGGACTAAGTTTAATTTGACAATGAATTAAGAAAGCAACTAACAAGAAAATTAAAGAAAAGGTAGCATACTTTACTTTATCATTTAATGCAGTTGTAGGTGATTTTGCTTTTGTTTAACCATTGAATGATCATGTTACTAGTAGAGAAGTTGTCAAGCTTTTATAATAACTGGTTTTACTTGGTGAAGCCATAAAGTTTGTTGCAAACTTTTTTTTTCTCTAGAGTATGAAGGGGTCTTTGTTTTTGGGTCTTGTTTTTGGGTCTCCATTTTTAGGTCTTAGGTAATAGGTCTTAGCTTTGGGGGCCCTTCATACAACCTGTAGGCAAGAGTAATTCTCATTTTGTTGGGCAGAGTACACTTGCCATTGACAAGAAATGTAGATCAATTTCATCAAAGCAGTTATTTGAATCCATCTTTCTACAATATGTTGTTTTCAATTTGCATGTTATAATCTATTTACTTTCCTTTGGTAACTTTTAAGTTGCACCTTAGTTAAGTTTAAAACACTTTCTTACTCAGAAATACAAGTAATAACACTATTTTGATTTGTTACCAGGAAGATTATAGAAAAATTACGGTTGAAAGGAAAGGAGAAACCAACTTTTTCACTTCACAGGCAAGTTGTAGGGTAGCTTATGTAGCTATGGATAGTCTAGTTACACATTAAACACTGAAAGCAATCACACAGACCTGTGTACAAAGGATCTTCAGGTGCTGTACTTGCCTGGTTATTGCTTAAATAGCTGACCTCTATCTGACTGAATAATTTCTATAACTTTCGTTTTTGTTTAAATTCCCTGTTCACTCTCTATTGAAACTTTGAGAAATACTCAAGCATGATCAGTAATTAGCAGCCCCAGTTAAGAAATTATGGAACAAAGCATGTCTTGCATGTGTTTAGATCATGTAAAAGGAAAGTGGAGGTGCTATGCCTTTGTAAATTAACAATCGTACAGCATAAAGAGATTCTGATATTTAAACTGAGGGGTCCAAGGGGTGGATTTCTTCATGATTTCTTCAGAAATTTGTGGTTTGTCTGTGAAAATCCATGGGTGTCTTCAGATTTCTCTGGATAAAAATCACACAGGTCTATGACACATCGTACATGTAAATGGGCTGGTGCCATTGTGAATAAAGTCAG
>NC_142526.1:16218573-16351073 GCF_964205215.1 Stylophora pistillata
ATTACTCTATGCATGCAGTTCTGACTGAGTCATATTTTTCTGTGTGATGTGATGTAGGTTGTAATTCCTGGTTACTGTGTTGCTGGGACTGTAGGCCATAAGGTGCTATCAGGACAGAAGAAAATTGAACTGGACAAGAAAAGTATTGTAAGCATGCATACTTACACAAAAAGTATCATATTGAGTGACTCAGACTTACATGCTGATGAAATGACTCTGAAAACAAACAAACTGTGTTTATTATGCACTTCTGGTACTTTGTATTGTTATTGTAAATTTTGTTTTCCCTGCAGTCGGAGTTATAGTGATTATATTGAGAAAAGGGCAAATGTTTAAAACATCAGCTTAGAAAATTCTTTACAGTAGTAAATTGCCAAACCAAGGTGATAAAACTAAATTTTTTACTCCCCACCAATTCAGCACCACAGTTTCTTTTATTAGAAACGTATCCCTTTATTAATTCACTGAAGACAGTTTGGTTGTCAGGGAGTATCTGACTTCCAACAATTGAATTCAGCTGTACCACAGGGAAGTGAACAACTTTAATTATCAATGCTTCCAATAGTATAATTTTATTATTTTTTTGGTAGATTGATGTGAAACTTTCAGTTCAGTACATGTCCTTCAGTGCACATGCTGATGCCAAAGGAATAATGCAACTCATTCGCCAGGTTTGTCTCATCAATTAAGTTGGACAGTTTGTAGTACTTTTTGGCTGCAATCAGTATGTACATGAGAAGATTTTAATTTTCCGTAGTCTTTTTCATTGTTTGTCAGCCAAGTAGGTGGCTTTTCAATATGGCAATGGATTCATCCTTGTCACTCCCCTACCTAAATCTTGCAGCATCTTGTCCTGTTTATCTTAGATGTATGATAGACAAAAGAAGGTGGCATCCCAATGAAACTTTTGCATAACTTTTGCCTCTAGAAGCAATGCTTGAAAAAGGGAAAATGATGGTATCAAGTTTTCTTACATTCTAACTTTTTTTTTGCCCAGGCTGAACCTAAGAATGTTGTTTTGGTTCACGGAGAAGCAGGCAAAATGGATTTTCTAAAGCAGCAAATAGAGAAAGAATTTGGTAAGTTGAAAAAACCATTTCATCAGAAATGGACCATTAACTTGAAAATGATGATGGACAGAATAATGTGTTTATAAATCACAGCCTGCAGTATGTGTGAAAAACAATAGGTGCATGATTTCAATTTGCACTTTATTTGCAGCCTTTTGGCTTTCAAAGTGTAATACAATGTACATGTTAATTGTCAAATTTATTGCTGCATCTCCTTATCATTCCTATGGTTTAACCATAGCCTCCATGCTCAGTTCCTCACTTCATGTGGGTATGACTTCTGATAGGAATTCAACTTTCTGGATTATGAATAAGCTTTTTAACCTTATTTGATAGGAATTGGATGCTTCAAACCAGCAAATGGGGAAACAGTGTGTATGGAGACTATTCCCACTATTGCAGTTGATATGTCACTAGCTCTGCTCAAGAGAAAAGTTATGTCTCTAGAAAAGAAAGGTGAGTGATTGATAAAAGAGATTAGTCACTTAGACAAAAGGAAAGGTTCAGATGGAGGCAGTGGTCTGGGTTCAAGTGTAAGCTGTGATTTTCTTTCTCATTCATTGTAGGTTGTTTGTGAAAGTGTGTGATTCTTTGTGTTTGTGTCTGTGCGTGTGCGTGCGTGCTTGTGCGTGTTCACGTACGCTTGCGCATGTGGCCGAGTGAAGGGCGACCATCGATGAACAGCCATAACATTTAGAAGCAAAAACAACTGAAGTCAGCCATTTACCTAGATTTTACATCTGAGTACTACTTGAAATGAGAAGGACAATTTGTTGCAAGACTTAACAATAGAGAGACAGAGTCTAGTGTGAAGCTGTGAAGAAAGAACTGAGAAAATTAAAATCCTAAATAATTAGTTGCGTGCAAAGTAAATTCCCTTTTTCGTTCCAAACGTTCAGTTTACCGATAGTGTCAAGCTGGTGTTAGACTGCTTTAGATCGTAACCACAACGACAGAAAGTTGGCTTCTGGGTTAAACGGTTGATTTTCTGGAATGATCATTATGTAAGTTGTCGTGGTAATAACAGCAGATTTTCACTGTCGATGGTGCTGAGAATGGAAGAATTAATCACTGAGGATTAATTTTAGTCATGATGAGATGACAAATTTTTGACATGTAGCGGAATTTACCATCATTTATGTGCACAAAACAGCCATGAATGGTGTTTAGCTGTTTTATTCACCAAAAGTATCTCCGTCCCTTTACTTTTTTTATGGATTACGTTACTGAAATCTTGAGTCAGCTGTACTAGTTATGATTTTTTTGCGTTTCTAAACGTCATCTTCACATTATATACATTATGTTGTTATTTTCAGATGCCAAACGAGCCAAGCTCTCTCCACATAATAATCATTTACCCGTGCAAGGAGTGTTAGTTATCAAAGACACGGTTGGTTATTCTGCTGTTTCTCCTCATTAAGCTGTGCTGTCTGTGCAGTTGTTTTGTTCTAAAGGAGGCTGACTCTGACGGTCAACTATCGTTAAATGCATTGGTGTTGCAATTTAGGTGGGGAGCTCCCTGACAGCGAAGTCCTTTTTTTAGTTCAAACTTAATAACAATAAATTAATAAGATGTTTCCTACTTATCAATATTGCTTTTCCTATTGCTCGATATGATTGGTATGCAGTTGAACGTTGTACATTTTCAGATCCAAGAGAGCTAACAAAAAAAATTCAACAAAGAAATCGGTCGAACTCCATAACTTCTACATTTTATGAACAGTAAGCTGTGTCAGCCTATTGTAGTCTTGGGATCTTAGCTGCCTTTCCCTTCTCTTCGCTGTCTTGGTAGTCTGTTAGATTAGTGGAACCCGCTCAAGCCATGAAGGAACTGGGACTGACTGAACACAAGCTTCGTTTTACATCATCGGTCATTTTAGAGACCACAGTACCATATCACGTGTTTATAGAAAAGTTGCAGTCTCAACTAGAGAGGTAAGTTGTGTTGGACATATTCTGCCCACCATTAATAACCATAAGGAGATATGTTGAGCATTCTTTAGCCTATCCGAGTTGTATTTCTCCTGAAACCTTTTGCGGTGGCTTGAACTGTTTCAGTATTGTATGTTTTCTAATTGGAAGTCATGTGAACACAATAAAAGCTAAACAGTTTGAGTGTAGAGTTTGTGTACTACTTTGTTAGCTCTTCGATTTCTTTCACAATATCACTACCGTTCCAAGGATCACTCAACTAATCACATTAGAGAAAACAATCATTTGTGCCAATCAGTGCTTAAGAACAAGGCAGGTAAAAGTGGCATTTAATGTTAAAATGACTTTTAGAAAAGTAAAAGCAAAAGAATTTAGGTTACACTGCGATTCACAGCTCGTTTCCTTTACTCGCACCGGTCAGTTTTGCCTCAGTGCACCCTGGTTGATTAAGTAATTTTCTTTTTTTTTTTTTTTTTAATCGGTGGATGTTTTTAAAATTGAAGACTTCTTCCAAATTACCCGGTCCAGCGAGTGGCGGAAGGATGTTTATCAGTGGACGACTCTGTTCTTATCAAGGTTAGTTTTAGCCCTCTTCTGTTTTTTCTTTGTCTGTTGTTTTTTTGTCCTTCTTTTTCTTAACAGCTGTATGCGCCAGTCCTCAAACTGATCTGTCAGGTATATTATACTCGAGATAAAGAACCGCTCAGAAATGGTAATGACAATGATAATAACAATAGCAATGGCAATGGCGATGCCATAGCTCACTGAAACGATCGGCTTCATGTCGTTGGTGAAAATAGACTTAGTTTTTTACAGTGTCTCTTTTAGGAAGTGACTGAAAACGTTTGGCCAGATGTAAGCTATCTTCAGCATCATTAATGTGATACTTCTGTCTATTTATCCTCCCTTTCGAATTTTCGCTCTTTCTGCGTCAAGCTCGCTCAGTGATTGACTTTAAGTCGTGTGCATTACAGATATCACCAAGTAGTGATGACGTCACTCACGAGGCTTCCAGCTGTACAGCTTTGGTTTCATGGACGTTACAGGTGATGAGAACGTTTTTATTAACTGTCTGGTCTCTTTTCTCTTTTCTGTAATACCGATGTAGTCATTTTATCGCGTTCATTCCTAGGAAGAGGAGTTAGGAAGTCACGTGCTGTCGTTGCTACGTGACAGAATAATCCGACCTGTGGTCTCACTTGATGAGTCTAGCGTGTGAACAGAACACTGCATCCCACTGATAGACTCAGTGCACATGATGTATATAATGCAGCCGTTTGGACGCAGCCACCTACAGTGCTAGTGCTGCTCTGTACCACATGAATGCGTAATCAACAGGAAAGTTACTGATGTTCTCACTATGGCGAGCGAACGACTCAACGAGGTTGACCTACGCTTCCGCGAGAGCTCGTACGACTTGTAAACATGACAACTAACTAAACACTTTCTCTTTCTTTAAATAAACACCACCTGAAGAAAGTGACTGAAACTTCTAGTTTAATCGTATCACTGCACAATTCAAAATTTTAGTTTGTTGTAACCTCGCCCAAATAAAAGGATGGGTGTTATTTCTTGTTTCTTACTGCTACCTGTTAAACATTGGCTGAGACAAATATGATAAACCTGATAAGCGTACTAAACAAGGAGGTTATGAGATTGAGATTGCAATGGGAAAGCTCTCCTACGTACTTTTACAGAAATTTTGACTTGTTACCTTTTTATACTTCTATGATAGGTAAATACTCAGAAGGTACAAAATTCCAAAAGAAGAATCTAGCAAAGCAACTTTTTGTGGTAAAGTGAAATGCTCCCCTTCAAAACATGCTACACTTAAATTAAAGGCAAAGGGCAGAGTGAGCAGAGCTATTCCGAAATACGGCGAGGTAATTGCAGCTTGTAAACCTACAACTACATATGGGAACAACAAGAATAAAGTGTGAAGATAACATGCATGCTGTGGCCCCAAAAGTACTGCCAGTGTCCTGTGGCCAGCCCTGATGTCTGTCTTGATATCACGTGTGTTTTGACTAGAGGGAAATAAAACAAACGTTAAACGTCGCAGTGCATGTATAGAAACAATTTTTGACCCTTCACTCGTTTTTACTCGACATCTAACCCAGAGGAGCAGGGACTCTGGGAGCATGAATCAATAATAAATTACCCGGACTCGCTCCTTTAGTCCCATTTTTTCACGAATATTAATTAGTCACATCCGAAATCCGTAACAACTTTTTCCCATCAAACAAAGCAGATGAAGTGATGCTCTTACATTATAGAACTAGCGACGCGCAGATTCTATAGTAGCTTGAAACGAACGGACTTACGTCGGCATTTTAGGTGTTGGTGAAACGTTTTCGTAAATACTTTGGCAAATATTGACAATGATGTGCAATGATTTGAGATTGTCCTTTAATTTTTTCGTAATATTAATTGAATAGATACGTGTTCAGTATTATTTTTGGCTCTCTGATATTCATAATTTTGATTATCCAGACTGTCCAGCCTAGTCTCCACAGGTCTGCATAATCAAGGTTCGGACTGTCTTGCTAGCGTTTTCTTTCTTTCCTTTTTTTTTTTTTTTTTTTTGAAAATATTAAGGTTTTAAAATACGGCAATTTAATTTCGTTTTATAATTCAATGGGCCTACTTGCTTTGGAAATTGAAACCACTGTTAAACACCAACTTTCGCGTCGATAATCAGATGCATAGTGCAACTAAGCGTAACAGGTGCAAGGATTAGATTGATTACTCAAACTTAATTTCCTCTCTCAATTACGATGCCTGAGCTACCTAGTTACGAATAAATATCACTATCTTAAGAACCAGTAGTATGAGTAAGAATATCTTTCTTAGCCCTGTAACCTCGGTCACAGTTGAATGACTAAACTAAATCATCGGATGTAACCCGAGTATGAACTTAGGGAGTTGGGGTTAAATTATTGAGAAAACAAGTAAAGATGTCTCACGCTGTGTCACGAGTGAATTAAACAAAGTAAGAGGCAACTTCGTACCTGTGAAAAATAGCTTCTGTGAAGAGCATAAAAGGCAAAGAGTAAGCTACTATCCAAACACTTGACAGCTGCTGATGAGCTGTTCCAACCTGTTGAATGTATGTGAACACAACAGAGAGAGGACCAAATATCCCGCAAGTTAGCACGTCGCCGAGCACTATGTTCTTCAGTCCTCCACCATGTAGCAAGGAAGCGAGAAAACCAGTGGCGTACAAGCCAAATTCCAGCCTGAATTCAGCCTCAGAGACAACAGCCAGACAGCAAAACACTGCTGAAGCAAGAACGTAACTCCATACCGCCCATTTTGCGTTGAGTTCAAGCGTGACTCGTCTCGTGGTAGACGAAACAAAAAACCTTCGATCTTCGGCCTCGTAGTACGAGTTCGCAAAATTCCCGGCCGCGTGAGTGAGGAAGATAACAAGAGCCGTTAGAAAACAGTTCACAACATCAAACCTGCCGTCATATTTCCAAGCAAGAACTGTCCCCAGAAGAAATGACAAAATCGAGGCTGAGAATGTCCATGGCTCCAATGATTTTATAAATATATTGAGTTTGTTTGAGTTTAAAGACATGGTCAGCTGTAAAATTTTACAGTTTAAGTCTCACGTGATGAAGCGTCAGAGAATTCGATGAAAATGGCAAGGGTCGAAAGGAACAATTTTTTTTCGTGACAATAATGGTATTTGGACGCACCTAAGGGTAAAGTCCTTTCTAGTCTACATGGATTTGACGCGAAATGTGGGTGGAAAACGTAATCAATATGCAGGACAACAATAATCTAACAAATTCCTATGCTAATATCCAGTGAATAAAAATAGCATCAGCACAACAGCAGCTGTTTACAAGGTTAAAGGTTATTTACATATGGCAATTAATCAGTCAAGACACGAGGATGATGCTTGAGAGAAGAAGAAAATTGTAAACCAGTTTTGATCCACCTTCCCTTTCGTCCAGCTTATCCCACGCATAAAGAAATTCCAAAGAAAAAATGCACTTTCGTGTTACTCAGTGTTGAAAACAGTACAGTGTATTGGCATCCATTGCCACTGGAAAATTCTGTTGAAACAGGTTAAGAATTCACAACCTTTGCGGAGAAAGAGAAGAATCTAGAAGAATAGCAAACCATCTAATACTAAGTGAAGAGTGCAGCGTGATTTGCTCATGACGTGCTCACAAAACTTACGCAACAACAGTAAGAGGACCGTTCTCTGTTTTGGTCCCACGCTATTTCAACTCAGTTACTCCTCAGTAGTGTTGCGTATGATATTGTTGTCTGGGGCTCTGTTTCCTCGGCACTTATGGAGGATATTGAACGTATTCATATGAGAGCATTTAAGATTGTCTACGAGCTACCTATGACTACTCCGACTCCTGAGATCAAGAAATTGAGACAATGGAATCCCATCTCCTCCTATTATGTAAAGACACTGCGGGTTGTGACCTACCAAATCTATCATGGTTCAAATACAGATGAATTGAACATTCTAATTTCTAAGGCAAAACCCAATTACAGCTTAAGGAATTCTTTAGATATAGAAGTGCCAAGACCAAGATCTGAAATTGGCAAATCCTCTTTTAAACACAGGGCCGCGTTGACATGGAGCCTTCTTCCACATTGGGCTTAATGCGAACAAACATTGACTAAATAGCATAAATTTAGCCAGAGGTTCCTGCTGTGTTTCAATGAAAATGATGATTTCTTATATTTTTAGATATTTATTTATTATTTATACCAATTGCATTTAAATTTATCTAATAATTATTGTATTTAAGAAGAAATTTATATCTTGCTCACCTAAACTTTAATTTTATCCTTATTTTAATGCGATAATAATGATTCAATTAGCTGTAGTTAGGCAGGTCCACATCAGGACTTTGGTCTTGCCGATTTTTAAAACCTGCATTGTTAAATAAAGATGTATGTATGTATGTAAGTAAAATATTAATTTTTCTGATAAATTGAACAGACTACAATTGAGCGTCTCAGAGAAACATTCCTTTCTTTTTTCAAATGCAAATTTATTTATTTGCCTTTTTACCTAATATATGAACAATTCATCGAGAGTTCAATGTATGGCGAGGTGATTTCCAGAAACCACCAGGCTTTCAGCTGAGGCCACCTCGTACGTAACAATGTGCTTACATATATAGTGCTACCGAGAGAGCGGCTTTGCCAATTCCGTAATTATTTTACTAAAAACTCTGGCAGCTTTTTCCCAAAATTGGAAAAACTTGACAGAGGAGTCATTGTAACAGGAAGGGGTTTCCAGATATTTGGATCTTGGTAAAAAATTGTGAATTTTTTCAGATTAGTTTGTCAATGATGAACGCGATAATTATTGGCTGTTCCGGTGCTATGGCCATGAATTTGACTGTTTGTCAAAAACAAGTTAAAAAACAATGGAGGCAACAGGTTGTTATGATAACAGTATATAAATTTAGCCATTTGAAATGTTTTGATATGATAAATGTCTAAAATTCCTGATGTAGAGAATAAACAAGCCGAATGTGCTCTAGTGTAAACTGGTGATAGCTCACACAGCCCGTTCTGCGAACAAAAAATTCTAGTTAAGTTAGTTACGTATGTAGACGACCATGTAGAGTTACAATAACCCTAACCCTAACCCTAACCCTAACCCTAGCCCAATTCCTTGCCGCTTTTACTCAGGTTTTACTCACGGGATGCTGGGAACAAGAGAACATCAATACGCACGTTTCCAATTAAAAAATACCCTAGTATCCACTGAAACGTAAAGTATTATCTGTTTCTGCTATAATGTTAAGGGTGATGTTTTGACTTAGCTTTTTGGGGCTTCTTATCTGCGGAGGGGATCTATATCTGCTAGCGGATTTAGACCGGGAGTCCAAATCTAGGAGGTGACCAAATCCGCGAGGACAACGGGACGGAGTTTAACGCCGACCACTCTAAAGAACAAAATCTCCTCGATCTCAACGATCAAAACACGCCCATTTTGGCCATACAGCTTTTCAAGATAGCTTTGGAAAGTAGTGTATAGAAATACCCCAAGTGTGCGTGTGTATTATTCATGCAGCTAATGTACGTTTGTCCTCTCCTCTTGATTTCTCCTTTTTCCAGTGATGTAACAGGATCGTTTTGGCCGCGCGATAAATGAGGACACTTTTTGGCGCCAACTCGTACTTTCAGTGCACAAATAAAATGGTCAAGAAGAATTCGCTGGGCGCTAAGGTCGATTATTTAAAATTTTGAATACAGCTATCAACCAGAAAACGCAAAAGAATGCTCGTGTCACTAGCACTTTAGGAAAAAAAAAAACATTAAAGAAGCCGTTTCAAACCTGTCACAAACCTAATACAGCCATTCAACGACCCAGACGCCTGGCATTGTTATATTTGTTTCGTTGAAAATCCACGTATAAACAATCTTTAATTTGTAATTGTTTCAAGATGGCTTCAAGAGTAGAAACTCATTACAGACGTCTCAGCCTCTACAAAATCAAAACCCCTTGTTAAAAATAAAGCTAACTAAAAGTTGACAAACTGCGAAGTTGTATTGTAGCGGACTCGGTAGGGTTTCTTCGGCAGGCTCCATTACAACGCTCCTTCCCACTCCTTGGGAGGATTGTAGAGAGGACCGAGATAACGGCTTACATCGAGCCATAGGCCTCGACAGACAATCCCGTGGTCACTGTTAGTTCAACGAGGGCACTTACGCGCCTGTACGAAGCTACCCTACTGGGTTAACGCAAGTTCAACAGTAATTATAAATACGATTTGTGAAAGTGAGATTCAGGAAATTTATTATTAGCCGCAGAACCAGTTATACTCAACCAAGATATTGATTCAAACACTTCTGCCAGACTAAACATCTTATGAAATAATCAGCCCAGTCAAATAAAGTACACCAAACATGAGATTGAGCTGAGCGGTTTTTTGAGGAATCATGGTCATATCTCCATGGAAACATTGGAACGAGAGTTGAACAGCCAGAGGAGCTGTTACCAAAGGGAACAGGAGAGTCCAAGAAGAATTTAAGGCCAGGACACACAGTACAGCATATGGACCAATCAGAAGTAAGCAGTACATGGCGCACGCGTACTGCTTGCCAAGTAGAATGGACAATGTCACAGCTCCAGCTGATTTATCACTTTCCAGGTCACGTGTGTTGTTCCTGAAGAGAAGAAACAACTAGTATGAGGAATCAAGTGAGGGGTAGGGTATAGGGCAGTGCGTTAATGTTCGATGTTGGTGATCTCTTGGTCGTTAACAGCTCCTAAATTTCAGGCCATAGCGATGGCATGATAACAGTTTTGTCAGGTATGACTTAAAGATATAACTTGAATATATCAACAAAGTTGAAATGGTAAATTGGCCACCGTAACGATTACAAAAGCTGACGTTTCGAGCGTTAGCCCTTTAAGCGAATGACTTAAAGATAGTTTGGCTGTTTGCCATTTGCCACATACACATCATGAGTGGCCGTTCACAAAGCACATGTCCCCTTCGCGTGCGCGCGTCTCGTGTTTGCCTTGCGCGTGGTACAGACAATAGGAGTCTCGTTAATGGAACATTAGCTCTATGAGATCTCTCCTGCCAAATTGTTTTTGGCGAAGCTTATAAATTAATAAAAAATAAAACCGCCTCCCGGTTAGCTCAATGGATAGAGCGCTGGACTGTTGTGCGGGAGGTCGAGGGTTCGAGCCCCGGCCGGACCAACACTCAGGGTCTTAAAATGATTGAGAAGAATTTGCTGCCTTTCTATAACATCAAGAAATGGTTAGATATTCTAGTCTTCTCGGATAGGGACGAATAAATGGAGGTCCCGTCTCCTGCAGGGTTGGGGTAGGAGACGTTAATTTCCCACACACGAGATTACTGTGTGATGGATGTCCTCCCCTGGGGTGGGATGGGTGGGAGGGTGGACTAGCACGAATGGTTCCTATGTTCCTTTCTAGTCCTTCCCCACTGCAAAACTTAATGCAGTGAAAATGGACTAAATTAAACTAAATTAAACTAAATTAAATTAAATTAAAATGAATAGTTATGTACACGACGATACAGTCATTTAGTGTATGTTCTAAAACCTTCGAGTTGAATTTGATACAACGCAAATGACCCGTGTAACTATTTACTTACCCATGTAGAATGGCTTCTGTGTTAAGTGCCAAGGGTATTGCATAGATGATAACTCCGAGTGAAATTTCACCGGTTTGATTTAAGTAACCGAACACGGTAGTCAGAGCGCCGAACGATAGTAAGATCAGGATATCACCAAGTGCCATATATTTTAAGCCGATTCCTCCAGTATAAATGAACGAACTCAGTACTCCGCATAGAAACAGAGCAATCATCGGCAGAGTGTTTCCATCTGAGCGGAGATAAACGGCAACAAAGCACATGATTCCCATTATATAGGACTCCGTAATACATGCTACAATCTCATTTGGTGAAAGCGATTTATCGATCAAAGTTTTGTCGTCAGAATCCTTTGTATCGAAACCGTTGATAAAGTCATAGTACGTGTTTACCAAATTCCCAGCGCCGTGAATAGATAAAACTGTTGCAATGGTAAAGATCGCTTGGATAATGTCGATACTATTATTTTCTTTCCACGCGAGGCAAAGTCCAAGCAAAGTGCTTGTTACGGACGCCGAGAAAGACCACGGACGTACGGCCAAAATTATACTTGTAAGCTTTTGTGACCATCGCTCGTTGCTGAAGTAATTCATGATTTGAACCTTTGAGGATTTTGACGATCAGATTTAGTATTGAAAGAAACAATGTAACAAAGAAACGATCTGTCAGAGGACCATTATCTGCTCAATTCACCATGTGGCTGAATTTGATTCGCACGTGTCTAATGATTTGATCAGCTTACACAGCTGTCAACGGAAGTAAACCTGCTGGAGCAGTATTCTGTGTAAGAGGGGAAAAGCTCCCTTAGGGAAAACTACAAAAAGTATCAGTTAGGAAATAATAGGTAATAATAAGCAGAAAAGCATGTTTCTTGCCATGAAGAATATTTAAACGTATCAGAGGAAACTAGTTCAATGGGCGTATAGTTTAAAAAATCTCAATTTGATTAGAAACCCAGGGAATTCAAACTCCTAGTGGACTCAAAAGATCAAATCTAACTCCTGATTTTATGATCTGTACCATTATTTGAGAAAATAACCAGTACGATATGTGTGATCAGTACTAAAAGTACGAATCGTACCACGGTAGTATTAACCACCATACTGCAATGAAAACAAGGCATGTTCTGAGCTGTAAGATCTAAGCGCTTGCTAATTATTTTTCTTGTTATTCACATTTCTTCATTTTGTCCGGTAATTTTCATACCTCCTCGTTAATCCTTTTTGTTTAGTTTGTTTGCGTTGTACCTTTTTTGCACGTTTCCCATACCGCACGTTATTTTGCACTCCTCTTGTATAAAAAGCCAGTTTCTTTTAGGGGTTATCATTTTTTTTTAAGCCACCTGAAGTCGTGCTTGGCGCAGTTCTTTGTTTAAAAGTCTACAAGTTATTCGTTATTGCAGTTTTATAGTAGGCGTTATCAATTTGTAACCAACTACTACTACTACTACTACTGTTTCTCTGTAAATAAATATTTCGAGTTATAAAGATAATGCTTTCGCAGTTATATGAGCCTCTGCGGAAATTTCAGCATTTTACCTCCTAAGGTGGCCTAGATTCATTTGAACCTCAACCTTAACTTTGTAGTTTTATAGGAAGTGGCATACATAACCCGATAACTGAGGTTTTCGTTTCATTGGTCGTGAAGTGCAATCCATCTCACCGTAGATCAGAAATTCAATCTCATATTTTTCTAGTCTTCTCGGATAGGGACGAATAAATGGAGGTCCCTTCTCCTGCAGGGTTGGGGTAGGAGACGTTAATTTCCCACACACGAGATTACTGTGTGATGGATGTCCTCCCCTGGGGTGGGATGGGTGGGATATTGGGCGCACTTAATTTGGAGCCTCGCTCTATTGTGAGACCCTCACCATACTCTGGTGAAAGTGATTAAATATAATATAAATATAAACGCACTCTAGAAAACATCTATCGCTTTGCTGCATTTAAAAATGTGGATTATGAGCGTTAATTCACTTAGTAGATGTTATTTGCCGTCCTGCTGAAGGCCATTGGCTCCATTATACATGGAGAGTCAGTTTTACGCATGGACCGTCTCTGTGGAGCACGCGTGACTCCGTAGGACAGGGAGAGAATTAAACCATGGTTGGTGTTTGAATAATTACCTCCTGAAACGGAGGAAAGTCATCTTACGTTCTAATTCGCTGCGCTCAGACGAACGTAAATTATTTTCTCCTTAAATACTATAGAAATACAACACCAAAGGAATGATGGTTGGATGCTCAGGCAATCCAAGCTGACATTTATTCATACAATTGACCAAATTACACCATCTTGAGAACTTGACGATTTCTTTTGTATGCCTTTTAACTGTGGAATCCACCTTAGACTTCATTAAAAGGGTCAGAAGATCTTTGGTGTTTGGTTTCACGTGGTCGGGGATGTTGTCCCAATAACCTTGAGTGGTAAACATCTGATGAAAACAAAAGAAGACAAGACAAAAGAGAACGGAAAACATTTAAAAGAAACGCCGCAAACCAAAAAAAAAGATTCAAAGCAACAACCGGTCTCCCTCCGAAAACAGGCCAGCGCCACCTTTTTATCATATGCACAAGCGTTCTACTACCACATAAACTACCTCAGAATATAAGCTGGAGACGATAAAGTGTTCTCCTAATCCGAGGCCAGCGCCCTCTTCTCGATGTATAATCGGACAAGCGTCCTTACACCAAACAAATCTCAACTAAATCATTACTGATCCTCCTAAGAGCTACAGGAACCCGGTGGTCAAGCAATCGAAACTTCATACGGACCGCTAACATTTGTCCAAAAAATCTCTTAGAGCCTAACAACGAATTGGTGTCCCAACCTTCTTCAGAACAGTCCTTCCGCTGAACAACTTATAATCTATCACAAAACTAAAAAGAAATTTTCTGGCAATGATAGGCCAAAAATACGACTTAGGCCAGAATGGTACGACTAAAGTAGCCACAGCCTTGGATATGTACAAATAGTTAATTGTTCTATGGATTAGATTTACCTGGGGCACAACGAGGCAATCTTCCCCTGTCAGATTCTGAACGAAGAAATCCACTCCGCTACAACCTGGATTCCAAAATCTTGAATAAAACTTATTGATTTTCTTATTATAGAAATTGGCAAAACAGTCCACTGTATGTCGCCCCCAAGTATAATCCAGGAATTCAAAAAAGGAAGTTGTGATTTGCCAATCATCTACATCAATAATACGACTAATGAAGTCCGCCCTATCAAGCTTAGTTCGGGGAATCCATTGTACTTCCAATTCGATTTCATTATCGACGCAAAACTGAAAAATCTTAAGGGCTATAACGTGTAGATCTTTCCTCATGCTTCCAACTTGGATAGTTCTACAAGCATTTTGACTGTCAGAAAACCATTTGACGTAAGCGCCTTTAATGATGAAAATAACGAAAACTGACAATTTCGGGCGGGTGGGGCTACAACTTCGATGTCAGCGTGGAAAGCGAGAGTGAGAGGACTAATTCACCCTGAACCGTCTATAAATACTGAAACCACACCAATCAGGAATACCCAGGAGACACGCCCCAAATGGCGTTGAATAGAATCAACAATGAAACAGACTGTTAATGAACTGTAAACTCCGTATAACAGCAGAAAATATATAAGTTCACACGCTAGAGAAAATCGACAGGAAAGCATACTAGAAACAACTAAGGAAACAATTACTTATCACGTTGGTCTTCAAGTTAAAGAAAGACTATCATCAAAATAAAAGTTCTGCCGACTGTCGTTGGTAGGGTCAACTGAGGAGTTGCACAGGACTAATCTGCAGGTCCAACATGAATTTTAGAATACGTCGGTTTAGGGGACTGAACAAAGGACTCAACTAGCTCTACAGAACCCTTCATACGTTGACCCGAGGATATTTCGAGAAATTTGGTAAAAACTATAAAAAATTTAGGTTTCGATGACGCGAATCATATTTCTATCAATACAAGTAGAACACAGCTTGTGCAACAACTAAAAGCAACATGAAAGATGTAATTAAAGTGAAAAAAAGATGTGTTTGTGACTGTTTCAATTCATGGTCCATCGAGCATAACTTGATTCTCTGTTGATTCTACAGAACTAACGCAACAGAGTGAGAACAAATAAAGAGGATTGTAATAACCGTGACAAACAACGTGACAAGCTATTATCCAAGTCGTCAGCGAGTTGAATTTGCATCAGTTATTTTGCATATCGCTTTGATGGTGTGTGATTGACGAGCTAGCTTTCCGTCTGAAAACTTTAGAAGCTAGAGCCTTGCAAAGGTACGATTCGAAGTAACGAAAATGGCAAAGATTATCACTGTTTTTGGAGCTACTGGAGGGCAAGGTGGCGGAGTGGTTTCCGCGCTGCTAAAAGCAATTGCCAGAGGAGAACCTTACGCTGTCCGTGCCGTGACTAGGAAGCCAGATGGAGATAAGGCTAAAAAACTGAAGAGTCGAGGCTGTGAGATTGTGGTATGTGATTTGGACGACAAAGGATCCGTGGAGCAGGCAATCAAAGGCTCATATGGAGTTTTCCTGGTGACAAACTACTGGGAACATTTTAGTATGGAGAAAGAAGTAGAACAAGGTAAACGAGTCATCGACGTCTGCGAAGCGCTTGGAGTGAAGCATTTGATTTACAGTGGGCTGGAAAATGTGAAGAAAGCGATTGGTATTGAGTGTGGTGAGTAATAAATATTGTGTTTCAGTTTCATTTCGTGACCCAGCTGAGCACAGTGAAGTTGTGATTAATACAATTATCAACCGAGCGAACAGGGTGGTGCTCCGCTAGACTCGTTTTTGCAAAAGTATTACGTTACCTGCAGGTAAATGTCGCTTGAAGTTATAATCTGTTTCAAAATTCCACGGAACGGAGCGAGGAACTATAGTATACCAGCAAAACAACCGAGAGAATTAATTCGGATCGGTAATGAGGTAATCGGTTATGAGCATGCAAAAATGTACAGAATCTGCTTAGTCATGGTTCAAGAAATGGGTCCCGAATTTTATTTTTACTTAAGTTTTTTTGATTGGTATGACATATCAAACACCTTTGACAACCTATTTTTATTATTAAATTTTTTTAGTTCAAGATGATTCGTTTGGCTAAGTAACGTTTCCTAAGAGTATTTGCCAAAACCTTGAAGATGCAAATTAAATCGAACTTGGTGTTAACTCGACGCATCCTGCGCTCGCAAACACTGTATCGGCTGATAGACTTGTCATTAATCGATGGCTCACAGGACTGGGCAGAAAAGAGAGGTGGTTTGTTTGGTTCTTTCTTGCTTTTGTTTTCTTCGGCCTTCCAATAGAGGTTTGATTTGAAACTGAAAACGTGTACTTTCCTTGATGATTTACAAACGTATATGATTGTATGTTGAACATATATAATCAATATTTCATGAGAAAATAAACATTGAGCCCTCCCGCTAGACCTGAATCGACACATAACGGTGCTGTACAAAGCTAGAGTGAGGCGGGCGCTGAACAAAAAAAAACAAAAAACAAAAAAAACAGAAAAACGGCACGACGCCTGAAATCTTCTGACGATGTAAAACGTCGAATTAAGTTTTTTTTTCTCAAACAAACCTCCCGATGTAAGCACTCTCTGCTTGCTATTGTCGTTTCCTTCTCTACCACACGACGACTGCGTTCTAGTTGGTCATAATCTTCAAGGGCTTCGGAATGCAACTGATAGCGATAACCTAGTCGTCATTGAATAATCACAATATAATCATAATTTGCTCCTTCTTCTTCTTCTTCAGCTCATTTTGATGGTAAAGGTATGGTTGAAGAATACCTCCACACCAAAAAGCTCAAAGAACGCTTGCCATTTACCATAGTACGCTTCCCGTTCTATTATAACAACCTGGTGTCGTTCTTCACGCCTCGGAAAAAGGACGATGGTACTTTACTATACGATATTCCAATGGAAGGTGTTGCCATGGATGGAATAGACGTCACACAAGGCGGAGAATGTGTGTACGGTAAGATAATTCTTTTATTCATTACTATCTCTTTTCATTCACTACTCGCGTTCTTGCAGTTTGATTTTGTTTCCATTATTTTTGTCAAAGGCGTCTTGGAGAGCCCGGACTGTTACCGTTTCAAAACCATTGGTCTGAGTGGAGACAAGATCACAATCCAGCAGTATTGTGAAACGCTGACCAAACATCTTGAGGATAAGGGCTTAAAATTTGAGGTGAGCTGAGATTTCAGTCTGCTATGACATAAAAGAAGATTCAGCGGTAAAATTCGTAGGATTCTCTTGTGTATTGGTGCATTGTGTACCTATTAAAGAAATGGTCAGGAAAATAAATGTTATGCGGAACACTATTCACGGGATCAAACCCTAATCCAAGTTCATCTAAGAAAAGGCATAACATCTCGCAAGGAAACGGAACCCATTTCTTGCAACGAGTCCGACTGCCTGCTTTTAATCGCGCGCGCCTGTTAAGACATGGCTTCGGTACTCAGAGGCACTCAAACTAGATTAATTACTCCTTAATTTTTAAGTCTAGCAAAGTGGCAGTGTATTTTTTTCGAAAAAAAGCGATCGCTGCAATGAAAGCAATTAAAGCTCATTTAAATGTCCATTGGATATCCCAAGGCAGTATGTTAAGACTTCTACACGTTTTCAGTCATATGACCTTTAAATGTGATTTACACTGCACTGTCGTTTGTATTTCAAACCCCTCCATAAACATGTGCGATGTTTACGAAGATTCAAAGGGTAATATTCTTAAATTGATCCAGCATGTTTGTTTCTGCATGGCTGCTGCTATGTAGATTGTCCTTTGCAACAAATGAAATCGCAAGTTTGGCTCTGAGTGTCAGAGTTCGGGCATATTATAGACATTATAGAAAGGCCTCACAAAGCGATACTTTTTTCAGGACTCAAAGATTACGTTAGATGAGTACAGAGCTCAGCCTGACAATCCCGCCGCTATTGAACTTGGAAACATGTTCGAATTCTATAAACGAGGGAACCCAGACCGCGACATTAAATTGACCAAGAAGCTGAATGAAGAAACTCAGAGGTTTGACGTGTGGGTGAGAGAAAACAAAGCTATGCTGGAGGAGGCTTTCACCAAGGAACGGTGAATCAGGATGATTGGACAGATGGGATCTGCCGGTTATGTTCCCTATAATCAGTTTCGTTTGCACAGTGATAGACAATCCCTTCTGTCCGATGATTTAGACCTAAAGTAAACGGGAAATGTATACGCAAGATAACCCAACGTACCAGTTGAATCGTGAAAAGGTCCTTCACCTGCCGCTTGAAATTTTTATTGATTAGCTTGCAGTATTGCTAACAAGATTTACCATCACCCATATCTACAACCTAGTCTTCAAATAAAGGATACACATTTTAAAGTATTGGCTTTGATTTCTTCATATTGTATTTTTTTTCTAACTGCCATTAACAGGAATAGTAAACTTTTAAGTACTTTCTGTTCCCACATGGAGCCTGAAAAAACTTGTTCCAAGGTCGTACCAGACAAAAGAACTTTCCTTCGCACCATCTTTTTAGAACACGGACAGCCTTTTGCGAGGAACAAGTGTTTTTATAAGTGGTTCCACAAGCTCTGTCACCCTCAATGTACCCATAGTGAACCCAGTGAACTCGGATCCGTCTAAAAAGACCACACTTGATTACTCTGGCCATATTGTTTTCGCACAAGACCAAACGTCTTCCTGATAAAAGAAAAAAGAAACCACCAATGAAATCATTCTTGTTTTAGATTTTGTTGAATCAAAAAGAAAATTGACTTGTACTGTGGATGTCCTGCAGTTGCCATTCAAATTATTTTTATTTCAAACTTGTGACTTCAAACCTCTCATTGCTTAATCAATCTTTCCTGTCAGTAGTACAGGAAAAATAACGTAGAGGAGGCGGCGTGGCCGAGTAGTCAGGGTGCTGGACTTGTAATCCGGTGTCCCGTGTTCAAGTCCTCCACCCTGCCACTCACTGGATTTGTTCTCGGTTGCCCCTAGTCAGTCAACTCCTTGGCTGTGCGTTGTAAATAGCCCACTGGTCTGCCTCCTGCCGGTGGGGATTTTCAAGTACTTAGTCTACATTGTGACTGAAACGCCACTATGGGGGAGCTTCAATTAACGTATTTATTTTATTTATTTACACGCTTTTAATAATGTAAGTCTCTATAATGAAAATGTTTCAGCGAAGAACGATATAAAACAATTCACTTCAAAGTTCCCAATACATAGACAGTATGTTTTCTAGTCCTTTTTTTCCCACAATATTGACTGAAAACATGACAACTTCGCGTGCGTTCTGATGCTCGACATTCCTTCGGTTCTGGAAAATGTGTGCAAACTTGAACTGGGTTTGAGACTCCGCAGTCGAAAAACGTAGAGCTCGCGAGCAAAATGCTCTGTATCTTGGCTCGTTCCTTATAGGTAACCTGAACTAGATGAAAGAAAATCCAACATACCGCTGGGGCATGAATGCGTGTTACAACTCCGGGACCTCGAGCCTTGTCCGACACATGGCTTCCCAGAATGCTGTGGGGGAGGGTGAGTACACGTCCTATATCTGAGCTGAGTGCCTCCACCACAAGTCCGTTCACATCTGCTCCAATTGTTCCATGGGCTCCAACCACCGTGAACTGCGTGAATAGCAATTACAACTATTACTACACAAACATAATCTTCGATTTCCGCCGGAAACGGTCGCCAAGTGGCCATGTTGTGATCTTATGAGGTTATTAAATCTGATAAGGATCCCGGACTGATATAAGCCGTCTTCTTCTTTCTTCTTACCCCTTTAATTTACTTATTCGCCATTTCGTTCATCCCAGTAATAAATTTTAAAATGACTGTACCTGGACAGGGCGTTAAAGTGCACCTACACCCAATAAATTTTTTTCGCTTAACGAAGTAAGCTTATATTTTTGAGTATTTCTGCGTAAAAATTTTTTTATTTGCTCAAATCTTCAATTTTCTATGCCGAGTCAAAATACGGAAAATCGGCCGCCATCTTGCCCCACGACCGAGTTTAAAGAGGAATGGCTCTAGTGGGTAATGTGACGTCAAATCGAGAACACGAAAGTCTGCTTTTCACACATTTTCACTTGTTTGGGAAGGTTGTAGTCGATAATTGTCCGAAAATATGCCGACTAAGTGTGTTGTAGAAGGATGTAGCAACGTGCGAAATTTGCAAGAGGGTATCGCGCTCCATACAATCTTCATACAACACACCTAGTCGGCATATTTCGGACGATATCGACGACAATCTTCCCAAACAAGTGAAAATGTGTGAGATGCAGACTTTCGTGTTCTCGATTTGACGTCACATTACCCGCTAGAGCCATTCTTCTTTAAACTCGGTCGTGGGGCAAGATGGCGGCCGATTTTCCGTATTTTGACTCGGCATAGAAAATTGAAGATTTGAGCAAAAAAAAAAAATTTTGCGCAGAAATACTCAAAAAAATAAGCTTACTTCGTTAAGCGAAAAAAATTTTTTGAGTGTAGGTGCACTTTAAGTTGCAGCTTCGTGTTACCATGGATACCCCTATACAGTCAGTGCCATCATGTGCCGGAGAGGGATTATTACAGCTGCGTTTACGTCTCTGGACGCCACCTCTACAGCTTACAGAGCATGCGCTCCAGGCTTGCCAAGAGCCCCACTGACCATTCACTGTGTAAACCAAAGCTCAGGATCTAAATTTCTTACTTACGTTGTAACTGAAGTAATACAAATAGGATTATGAATTATATTCTTTTCATTGAAGCTGAGTGAATTATGTGTGATGAAACTAAGAAGGGGCTGGTCTGTTCTTTTCTGAGAAAATATTCTAGGTAGATGGTAGCTAACAAGAGAATTATCAAAGGTTTTACAGTCATTTAATCATCCCTCAGTCTAAGTTTTCGGTTTCGTTACAAATGAAGCTCCTATTATTATATCATGCTCAAAAATGCTCAACTACACTTTTCAACTTCAGCCTAGTTTTAGATCATTACATTCTTAATACTTTACTGCCAGAGGTTGGGCAAAAAAGAGCAGCATTATCTAATATATAAACCTGGGCAGAATTGTAAACTGCAAGTCCGGACTTCACTGGCATTCCCTTTACATGGGTCACCATCGTTTACTGGGGCTGGGTTTTTACATTCACGCATGCGCCTCTGTAAACCATCATCGCACGTTTTTGAACAGGAAGACCACGCAGACCAGGGCGACCAATTTCCATTCACTGAGAAAGCAAATACATCGTAACAGTGGGCGAAAGAGACAAATAAATAACAAAATGGTGGCTGAAAGTGTAGTGTCTTCCCACAACCAACCTGGGCATTCCTTAACATTACATCCCTTAGTTTCCTTGGCAACCCCCTGACAGGGCTTTCCACTATTTGCTGGCGCTGGATTTGTGCATCTACGTTTGCGCGTCTGAAGATCACCACCACATGTCTTGGAACAGGGAACCCATGAAGACCAAGCAGACCAATTACCGTCCACTAAACAAAGATTTAAACAGCAATGTGAGTTAATTCATCCGATTACTAATCAACTGCGAAGCTGTTTACAGATGTTCTGTGAGTGTTTCAATTCCTGACTTCAATCCGATAATCACTATCAAAGAACGTTATCACTGAAACTTAAGTTTTATGTCCATTGTATTCAAACCTGGGCATAACTTAAGAAGGCATTTCTTGGTTTCTATGGCCTCTCCCATGCAGGCTTTTCCACCATTTGCCGGTACTGGATCTGAGCATTCACGCATGCGTTTTTGAAAGCCTCCGTCACATGTCTTCGAACAGGGACCCCACGAGGACCAGGGAGACCAGTTACCGTTCACTAAACAAAGATGAGGAGCTAATTAGTATTCAGTCCATTAATCGGTCAACTGTGAGGCTGTTCTGTGAGTGTCTGAATTCCTGTCAATTTAATAATCAGGAGCAAAGAATCCTATCACCTCAACTTTTAAGTTTTTAATTCAAACCTGGGCATAATTTTAGAAGGCATTTCTTGCTTTCTATGGCCTCTCCCATGCAGACTTTTCCACCATTGGTTGGTGCTGGATCTGAGCATTCACGCATGCGTTTCTGAAAGCCTTCATCGCATGTCTTCGAACAGGAACCCCACAAGGACCAGGGAGACCAGTTGCCGTTCACTAAATACGAAGATGATATATGAAAAGGGAATATCTTGGTAAGCAGCGCTGTGAGTATAGGATAACTTAAAACTACTATTTGTGGTTTAACCTGACTCAATTCGAACCTGGACATAATAGTGAAATGCATGCTTTAGTTTCCATGAAAACTCCTTGGCAGGGCTCGCCGCTATTTGCCGGCGCTGGATTTGTGCAACCACGTGTGCGCTTCTGGAAACCTTCATCACATGTTTTTGAACAAGGAGACCACTTAGACCAGGCCGACCAGTTACCATTCACTATCGAGATGGACGAAAAAAGTTAAAACAGACAATAAGTCATTGCAACAATGCAATTTTGGGAATCGGGGGGAAGGCCTAGAAAATAAAGTCACTTTGGTCAAAATAATACCTGTGTGAGGTTATTAAAGCATCACAGCCGTAAGCCGTTAGGTGCGCGCCGATCGTTTGGTCAGTGAGTGAGTGAGGGAAAAATTAATCCACCGCCAGTGCAACATCATTTATTTTTAACCCCGTATGTTCCTAAAGTTACAGCTTGTGTTGCTTGGAAGGACTTTAATCTTCGCTCTTTTTACTGGGTAGAAACCTTAACAAATCTAAAGAAGATTTAAATTATAACCCTTGGTAATCCCTTCTTTTATTTATGGGGGTTGTTTGTTTGTTTGTCGTCAAGATAACTAAGCTCATCCGAAAGGTAATAACACGCTCTTCTCTTATCATTTACCCCTTGCTAGTTTTTCTTTTCAGTATAACTCTTGGATTTGTTGCTGTATAATTCACTCCTTCATATCTACCTACCTGGCTTGAGTTTATAAACGAAGCTTGTGTAAAGCTTTCCAACTCCGTAGTTATCTATATCAACCCTACAGTTGCGGGATTTACCAGATATGTCGTAGGTAAGTGATGCATTCGTTCCTATTCGAGAAAGAAATTATTATTTTGTATACACTGTATCTTTTTTTTCAATCGGTTTTGTTGGCATCTTTATATCTCAAATAAGAATATCCGATCCAACAGGTTAGAATGTAATTGTCAACGGAAGAAGAGTTTATCACCATTCGCATTAACTGCCTATTTTGCATGTCTCCACTCAGTCATGGAAAAAATTATCGCATACTGTGAATGCTTTACAAGTTCTCCTCATTCTCCCCTTCCCCTCTCCTCTGAGCACTGAAATATTCGAAAAAAAAACACCAGGAAAAGAAATTCATCTGAGCGAGGTAGCAATTCAGTATCTGGCAAATATCCTTGTATTTGATAGTCTATAATAGGTTCAGTTTTATTAAATTCCAGGCTTTTGTACTAAAAGCATTCATACAGTATTCATCAAAGCTTGGCGACAATCAGTTCAGGAGGAAACCGATGATAAGCACATTGAATTTCAGTGAGTTTTTGTTTTTTTCATATATATAGTTCCTCCTTCTAGAAGCCCCTAGTAACCCTTTTCGAACGCTGACTGTAGCAGAGAGATAACTTATAAATAATGTGCTTTGTTAAAGATTATGGTGAGATTGATTTAAACTACACATGCCTGCACTCTGAAAACCGCTGTTATTTTACCTATATTTCTGTCAGATCTGCTGCATCCTCTAACCCTCTTAGGTCAGAGTATATAATTAGTTTCAAACACACACAATTGTTCCATTTGAAAATGAAAGTTACCTCCCCAACATTCATGTTGATATTGTATTCCAAAGCATGAGTAATTCCTTTTTTCCGCTTGTTTACTGCAAGCCTCTACCAGTGGTTTTAGGTTTGGCCAGAGTTCATTAACATCCAGGTCGGCTGGGGTGTAGAAATGGACAGGAAGAGCAGCGTGATCAAAGTTATTGTAACATCCAATGGCTTCCCAGTCATCAACTGCAGGCCAGCACATCAGTGACGAACAGCAGGCGTTGAAAAAAGATGAAATTCCGGTAGGTCTAGGCATGTAGTGGGTATTTAAGAAATACTGGAAGAGCTTTAGAAAACTTTGGTGTCTTCTGAATTGCAAGCGGATCGATTTTACAGAATTTGCCCAGACGATTAAACGCGTCCGCTTTTAACAAATTTTTGGCGTTTATTCAAGGGCGGCGTTGATTCATGAGGCGGCGTAGATTTCAAAATCATATATCTTAATTACCAACAAAAATTACTGTCAACAAATTGCAATTATCATATGACCTGTACAGCGCTGCTCACGCAATCTTCCAAAACGACAGTACGCTCTTCCGAGCGAGCAGATATCTTCCGTTTCTAGAAAGATGGAAGAACGTGCTTGCAAGGAGAAAGTAAGCAACAAGCAGATATTTTTTTTCATATATATCTTAATTTTTTCCTGCACTTGAATTGAAAATAGCTACTTCCCTTTTACTGTCTATTTATTCTTTCCTTCTTTTTTTTTTCTATTTTTTTCTGTCAAATACCCCGTGCATGACCAATCAAGGTCATTGAATAGTCAGTAATAAGTTTAATAAAGTCTCAAGCAGTCATTCTGTTTTTGCTTTCTCGCTGAAATACAAATTTTGGTAAAATGATCACAAAATGTATCAGAAACCCGTGTTTTGTCAGGTTGAAAATCATGACACGAAGGAAAATATTGGTGTAAGATTAGTAAAGAGAAGTGACATAATCGTCATTCAATTCACGTCTGCCAATCAAATCTGTATCCAGTTCATTTCAGAAAGATAACAAATCCAAGGTTTTAAATGGATCTTTTTTTTTTAGGCATCTGTTTACATCAATTTTCCTGTGTCTTTCATCACGGTAGTCAATACATAAAAAAGTATGGACGAATTTATCTCACCTGAACTCACAGATAAACGGACCAGTGTGCAAATATTGATCACAAATAGAAACATGTTGGCCTCGTGCAGGGTCCGTGCAGGGTAACGTTAAACGTTTTCGGTTCCTCAGACCTTTGCTTGTGAGATGAACTTTATATCTAAAAAATGTACTTATTAACAGCCATTAGTAAGTTAAGAACTAGATGGTTTTTTTCTGGTAGAGTATGCCCATGAACTCATTTAAAATGCAGGGAGAAATCTTCCTGTCTAATGCAAATGACAAGTATATGGGACAATTCTTTGCCGCTAGTCGTATTTTTATGATTTGATGTAATAATCACAAAACAAAGTGATTTGACTCACAAATCATTCCATCCTCCACTGTGGTATGAATTTTGTCTCCTGAAATGACAATAAAAATCACACTTACCAGTTTTGTGTTCTTTCCTGAAGAAGTGATTGCTCTGAATGATATTGCCTTATATTTACTTATCAATGCAAAATATAGTATTGTTTGATCATCTAGTTTGCTAATCATTAAACTTACCGGTATTTCTCTTTCTTGATTCTATCATTTTAAATAACATTGTACTAGTAAGTGAAAATGGCCCGAGAAGGGGTCCGTCTCAAAGCAAAATTGTATCGTCACCCATATTTACAACCTAGCCTTCGGATAAAGGAAACACATTTTAGAATACTGGCTTTGATTTCTTCATATTGTATTTTTTTTTTTCTTGTCGCCATTAACAGGAGTAGTAAAATTTTAATGCACTGGAGAGGGATTTTCACAGCTATGTTTACGTCTCTGGACGCCACATCGCAAAGAATGCCTATTGTTCTCGCGACATTTACTTGCAGTAGCGAAAAAATTATAGATCCGTAATATTAGCGGCGAAAGGTATTCTGGAGAGCTTTGATTCGTCAAAGATTACGCGCACATTCCTCCTCAGGCAATCATCGAATATTGCTTGAGCTCATCAACTTGTCAAGGCGGAACTACGAAACAATAGCTTAGAAAGTTCTTGTTTATGCTCAGGCGGTGTGCGCACTCCGATTGCATTGCATTGTGGTAGCGTTATTTTCAATATGGCGGTAAAAGCGGCAGAAATGGGTAGAGTTTGACTGAAAATTCCGTAAAAGTTAGGCCGTTTCTTTTTCCTTTCACTATAGCTAAATATAATTCGGTATATTCTGAACGTGTAGAAGTATTTTTCGTGCGTATTTGTCACATATTATATCGTTCTCAAGGACAAACGCAAGCACTGTATTTTAGCATGTAATTTGAGACCGGTTTTCGAGCAGGTCAAATTCGTTGTACGTCGTAGTTTGAAGCCTTTCATAGATTTGTATGGCCACTTTGATCCTTCTTCAATAGCTCTGACCAGACGCGCTCAAACAGGCTCTAACGGTACAAATGTTTTAGACATTTTAAGTAATAGTGTTTGAGACCCTTTTGTGGAGCGAAAAGGCCCGTTGTTGTGTTTAGTGTGTTGCGTTACATAGCGTTACTACTGCCAGAGCATTTATCAATCCTGTTGTAAATGTACTTTCCCAAGTGAAGGAAAATTATATAATCGCGAGTGTTATGTGGTAAATCTTCTATCTTGACCATTGAATGAAGGACAATTTAATTAGAACAATGAAAAGAGTCACTTGATCCATGAACACCTCTACCTTGCGTGAGACGACACATCGGAAAGCCGGAGAGCCGGAAAGCAAAAGGCAGTCGACCGTTGAAAGGTGTTGCTAGACCTGTGCGTCTCCTACCATTCGCTAGCGCTTTTAAATCTTCTACCCTCAAAGTTTAGCTCTTACAAGGATATCTTTTGATGACTTTCCTTTACGTTGTGATAATAAGGGTCAGTTTTGAGGTGTCATAATTCTCCATCTGTATGATCTTGAGGTTTGGCAAAGCCGGATGAGATTGTGTTACAAAAGGCAATATTTTCTTCTGTGCGCGCGCTATTTTCTTTGTTTCAAAGTATACTTCTCTCCTGAAATAATAACTCCAGAGATACGTTTCTCAAAACCTTCATATAGGTTTCCTCTATTCTCGAAGGGTATTTTGAAACACTGTAAGTTTTTACTAAACGTGGAGCGCAATGTCCGATAATAATAGTTTATTTTAATCTTTGTATCACGCAACGTTAATTCTCGCGGTAATGTCACATATTGCGCGTGACATTTGCATGTAGCACATATGGGCTAAAAGTAGATCACGTACTTGATTATAACAAACAAAGAAAGCTTGTAACTAGTTAAGACTAAGTTTAGCGGTTACAACCGCAACATTCTTGTATTTCCTTGTGTATATAAGACATTGTTGTAAGAGGTTAACGAATTAGAACGAATTAGAACGAATTAGAACGAATTAGAACGAATTAGAACGAATTAGAACGTATCAGAACGGAACGGAATTGTAAAGAACTGTGAATCTACGAATAAACGCATTTTATAGCTTGGAAATATACAGTCCTCACTTGATTGTGAACCAGCATCGGGAGTAATCTCGGACATTTGGTCCTTCGAGCCGGATACTGTGAGTTGATTGAAACGATCGCCTTTGAAAGACAAAAAAGGATTGGACATGGCAGAAGCCGCGGTGAAGACCAAACGAAAGACACGAGGTGGACACAAGGCTTATGTGAGTCAAGTCTTACCAGAAGCTAAGGGCTACCTCGAGGCCCAGCCTACTGCAGAATCAAGACTACGAATCGCGCAACTCAAAGCAGCGCTTGAAGAGCAGCTCGAGAACTTAAGAAAGCTAGACGAAGAAATTTTGAGAAACCTTGTGGAAGTGGAGGGCGTCACCGACGAAGATATCGCTGAAGAAGTTCAAATTGCTGGAAATTTGAAGGGTGAAATCAAGGCCATAACTTCGAGTCTGACCGAGCTTCTAACGCGGAAACCTGAAAGCCCATTGAGCCCTCAGCAAAGCCCACCAGATGCGAGCGGTGATGCAGCCACAACTCAGAACGTGCGAGTGAAGCTTCCCAAACTAGAAGCTAAGCGGTTTAACGGAAAGGTAGAAGAATGGCAGGAGTTTTGGGACAGCTACGAGAGCTCTATTCACAAAAACCAGAGCCTTTCAAATGTCGACAAATTTGCGTATCTGCGTGGTCTTGTCGGGGGAGCTGCGAAAACGACCATTGCTGGACTTGCGCTCACAACACCCAACTACGAAGTTGCCGTTGATTTGTTGAAAAGCAGATTTGGAAAGCCTGTTGTAATCGAGAGAGCGCATGTCAATGAATTGTTGAACGTCGCGGCAGTTTTCAGCGGCAGGGACACGGCAGGCCTTCGTAGACTTTACGACCAAATCGAAATTCACCATCGCGGCCTGAAAGCATTGGGCATCGATGCCAGCACGTACGAAGGAATCGCTGTGCCATCCATTGTTGGCAAATTGCCGGAAGTGGTGAGACTTCAAATCACCAGAGGAAAGAACCACACAGAATGGAAAATGGACGACTTGTTAAAGGAACTGATAAGCGAACTGGAACTTAGAGAGGAACATTGTGCGATGAACAAGCAGGAAAGGAACCAGAACACACGAAGGGACAAGGAAAAAGAACTGAACACTGCTAGCGCTCTGCTAGCAAAAATGAACGATTTTTGTGCGTATTGTAAGGGCGGACATGCCCACCAGGATTGCGACAATGTTACATCAGTAGAGGACAGGAGGCTTTTGTTACGTAAGTACGGTAGATGTTTTATTTGTGCGCGAAAGGGCCATATTTCTCGTGATTGTAATTCTAAGATAATTTGTAGTATTTGTAAGGGGAAACATCACGTTTCTATTTGTTATAAGGGCGGTAGCGCGAATAGGGATCAATTCAGTCGCACCCACAATGGTGATTGTAATGACTCACAGAATTCCAACAATGCCGGTAATGCTTTGCTCGCCCACACTATGGGAACCGGGGGGAGCGATGCGCTACAGAATAAGCAAGCGGGCACCAGCCCCACTCTTCACGTGGGAACCGTGGGAAGGGTCGCCCTACAAACCGCGCAAGCGGTTATTAAGGGTGACAAAAGGAATTTGAGAGTACGAGTGTTGTTTGACGCTGGCAGCCATCGATCGTTCATAACAACTAAAGCGGTTCAATCAGCGGGGTTATCAGAAAAAGGAAAGGAATGGATCGAAATTAGCACGTTTGGACAGCAAACGAAGGATAGCGGATTGAAGGGAGTTTATGATCTACAAGTGTTTCCTTTCCGGGGGGGGAATGGAATTAAAATCGAGGCGTATGAGGTCCCCACCATTGCGCAAATCAGCAACGAGCACATCGAGATTAGGAAAACTGAATACCCACATTTGCAAGGGCTTTGGTTTTCGGATGTCAATCGTGACGAGGAGATTCTTGGGGTCGATGTACTGATCGGGGCAGATTATCTGTGGTGTTTCCAAAAGGGGAGAACCATAAGGGGGGAGGTTGATCAACCCGTGGCCGTGGAAACCTGCTTGGGATGGGTGTTGTCGGGTCCACTAAAGGGATTTCGCGATGACACGCAAATTAGCGTTAATCTCGTTGGTCACGTTTTGAATCAAGAATTACAGGATAGCGCTCGGAAATTGTGGGATTTCGAAACCCTAGGAATAAGGGAGGAAAACGAGGTCCACGAAGCGTTGAAAGATGCCATTTCGTTTAACGGGAAAAGATACGAAGTTGGCCTTCCATGGAAAGAGGGACATGGGCCTTTACCTAACAACTACCGAAACAGTGTGAAGCGTCTAAAGGGCCAGATCGAAAGGTTGAAAAACGTACCGGAGAATTTGAAAGCATATGACGAAATTATCAAAGAACAAGCGGAAGTTGGTATTATTGAAAGGGTACCGGAATTAGAAGCGCCTGACAAAGTCCATTATCTGCCACACCACGCAGTTATTCGGAATGAAGCCAAAACAACAAAGGTTCGCGTGGTTTATGACGCATCTTCAAAGGAAGGCAAAGGGGGTGTGTCGTTGAATGATTGTTTACATGTGGGACCCACTTTGTCGCCATTGTTATATGATATTTTGATTAGATTCAGGGAAAAGCGCGTTGCGTTAGTCGGCGACATTGAAAAGGCCTTTCTAAATGTTGAGGTCAAATTGCGTGACCGGGATTGCTTAAGATTTCTTTGGGTAAACAATGTCGAAAGTGAACAAGTAGACCCGGTGGTTTACAGGTTCTGTCGGGTTGTTTTCGGGGTAAATTGTTCACCCTTCTTGCTGAATGCTACCCTCCAGTACCATTTGGACGCATTTACCGAAATCGACCCAGAGTTCGTGCGTGTAATGAAGAGGAGCTTTTACGTTGACGATCTCGTTACCGGTGACAAGACCACCCAAGACGCCAGTGAATTGCATGACAAGGCGAAGACAAGGCTCGCGCTTGGTGGTTTCAAACTGAGGAAGTGGTTGACAAATAGCGAAGAATTGAGAGAGAAAATACGACAGTGCGAATTGCGTGACGAGTCCAATGTAAACAATGAAATTAAGAGCGCCGACGAAAGTTATGCAAAGGAAATGCTGGGGAGAAAAGAGGGAACGACAAACGAAAAGGTTCTCGGGTTATCGTGGAATTGTAACGAGGATTTGTTTAATTTTGAATTATTTGCGCTGGCAAAAAAGGAAGACTGGGCGCATTGTCCAGGAGAGCAGAATCCTGCTGACGTTGGCTCAAGGGGTGAACTGGCGTCCAGGCTGAAGGAAAATAAGTTGTGGTGGAGAGGTCCAGCCTGGTTGTCCGGACCAAAGGAAGAATGGCCAGTGGCACAGATCTGCGAAACTCCACAGAGCATTGATGAAGAAAAGAAGATGACCGTGACAGTGACTGGCGTGACAAGCAAGTTCGGAATCTCGAATGTTCTTGAAATCAATGCGTTTAGCCGACTCGGGAGGTTGTTAAGGGTAACCGCATGGGTAAAGCGTTTTCCTTTTAATTTGCAATGCATTAGAAATGATACCGAGAAGAGAGAGGGTATGCTGTGTGGGAGTGAGATAGCAGAGGCAGAGCGAATTTGGATAAAGTCCTCCCAAGATGAACTTAAGAGTAACAGAAACTACGAAGATTTAGCCACAAAGCTGAAATTGATGGACCATGGTGGACTCTTGAGATGCAAGGGCAGATTGGAAAATTCGGATTTGGAACCAGAGTCACAACAACCCATTATCATTCCAAGGGACCACAAGCTGACGAAACTAATGATCGAGGAATGTCACCGAAGGACGCAGCACAGTGGAATACGGGCAACACTTGGAGAGCTGAGGTCGCGGTTTTGGGTGCCGAAGGGTAGGCAGGCTGTAAAGAAGGTTTTGAAGGAGTGCGTGACTTGCAAGAAGGCGCAGGGAAAACCCTTTAAATCCCCACCTGTAGCAGCACTGCCAGACTTCAGAGTTAGAGAGTCCACACCGTTTTCGAAGGTAGGTATAGATTTTGCTGGTCCGTTGTTCGTCAAGTCCCAGACAGGAGAAATGGCGAAGTGTTATTTAGCATTGTTCACTTGCTGTGTAACGAGAGCGGTTCATTTAGACTTGGTTGCTGACCTTACGGCGACTACGTTTGTACGTTGCTTACGAAAATTTGTCGCGAGGAGAGGGGTTCCATCTTTGATCATTTCAGATAATGCCAAGACTTTCAAGGCATCCGCGAAGGTGATAAAGCGATTGTATGACAACGAAGAGGTGAGGGCACACTTAGAGAGCAATCGAATAGACTGGAAATTTATTTTGGAACGGGCTCCTTGGTGGGGCGGATTCTACGAACGAATGGTTGGAACAGCGAAACGTTGCCTCAGAAAGGTTCTTGGAAATGCGAAGCTGAATGCAGACGAATTATTGACCGTCTTGACCGAAGTAGAAGCAACCTTGAATTCACGTCCCCTGACGTATGAATATGACGAAGTTGGAGCTGAAATGCTCACACCATCTCACCTGATATATGGACGTCGGTTGCTAAGTTTGCCGGAGGAGGCGAGAAACGATGAAGAGGAGAGTGAGACAGGCATTCTCAGAAGGTTCAGGTACCTCGCAAGGTTGAGGATTCATTTTTGGAATCGGTGGAGAAAGGAATATCTCACAGATTTGAGAGAGCATCACCGTGGTAAAAAGGAAGGTCGAAGCGATGTAAGTGAAGGTGAAGTGGTCTTAGTGCACGAAGACAATGTGAAGAGGAGTAACTGGAAAATGGGGAAGGTTTTAGAGCTGATTGCAGGCAAAGATGGCGAGGTAAGAGGTGCTAAATTGAAACTAATCACTAAGGGAAAACCCATCCTTGTCAACAGAGCCGTGCAGAAATTGTATCCTTTAGAGGTGTGTAGTGTGACGAGAGAATCTGATGAGGGTAACATAAACCCGGTGGGAAATGCAGTCAAACAAACCCCTTCGGGGAGGGAAGTCCCACGGCGGGCAGCTGCACTGGATTCGCGTTGGAGAACACGAGTCATGCTCGATCACTAATCGGCTATATTTTCATTAGTGCGACTGACTGTGATTACCAAATTGTGCTTGACCCTGACAGGTCAAGGGGGGGAGTGTGTCCGATAATAATAGTTTATTTTAATCTTTGTATCACGCAACGTTAATTCTCGCGGTAATGTCACATATTGCGCGTGACATTTGCATGTAGCACATATGGGCTAAAAGTAGATCACGTACTTGATTATAACAAACAAAGAAAGCTTGTAACTAGTTAAGACTAAGTTTAGCGGTTACAACCGCAACATTCTTGTATTTCCTTGTGTATATAAGACATTGTTGTAAGAGGTTAACGAATTAGAACGAATTAGAACGAATTAGAACGAATTAGAACGAATTAGAACGAATTAGAACGTATCAGAACGGAACGGAATTGTAAAGAACTGTGAATCTACGAATAAACGCATTTTATAGCTTGGAAATATACAGTCCTCACTTGATTGTGAACCAGCATCGGGAGTAATCTCGGACAGCAACAAATTCGTTCTTAGGAGGCGTGGGGCTTCTCCTTTAACAAATCCCGTATTTACGCTCGGTGGAAAAAGTTCGTGCATTACAAGGTCTCTGTCTCTCTAACTGATGCGTTTGCATGTCAAGGGTCAATTCACAGTTGAATAACTCGCGTTTAGGAATATAATTACTGACTCTGAAATTATTCATCCCGCCATTGGTTGTGAGTGTAATTGTTGCCATTTGTGTCGAGATTCTTAGGCAAATTGCAGTTTCGAATCTTTCTAAATAACGTCAGTTGCCTCCTAAGAACGAATTGGTGACGGAGGAATGACAGGAGTCGCGCAGGCCCGTCAAACGTTTTAACTTTCGAAGGGATAGCAACAGACAGCGAATCCCCTGACAATCCACATATATTGACGCCGTATCTCGCTGCCCCCCCAAAGATGTTCACTCCAACGCTTCAAGATGCAAATGACTTAATTTTTGTTTTACGACTATGATGAAACATAATCAGAATGCGCACACCGCCTGGTTTATGCTATTGTTTAGAAGAATATCGTGCGTGTGTTACAACCAGGAGTAGCGCTCGATTTTGAAACCATCCGTTACATATTCATCTCTTTCTCCATCTTACCCAACAAACACTTTGGTTCTATCATTACCCGTTTAGAATTTGATTTTCATTGGAAAAATCCACGCTGGTCGGTGCCCGTGCGGGTTCTCTTTGTCTGCGTGTTGCAAGCTTTTAGTTCGCATTTTTCCTTTGGAGAGGAAACGACTGCTACACAGGCCAGGGTAGCAAAGAAATATTGTCCTACGTTAGACATTGTCTCAGACTTCTGTTCACGCGCTTTATATGCCCTTGTATTCTTTTTCTTTACTAGGCAAAGGTAAAGTCCTCTGTCATTCCCGGTTAGCTCAATGGATAGAGCGCTGGACTGTTGTGCGGGAGGTCGAGGGTTCGAGTCCCGGCCGGACCAACACTCGAGGTCTTACTTTTCTTCGATTGTGGTCCGAAGGTCTTTGTTTTCTTCTGTCACCTTGCCAATACATCTCTTGTTGATGGCGCGATCTCCTCGGGGTTGATCGTGATTTTCACCCCCGTCTCAGCTCGCAATTTTGTCTCTGATTGCCGCTTGTAATGGAGTTCATTTTTTGTTTGAATCGTCTTACATTTTCGCCAACTGTGCGTTCCACGCGATCGCAGGAGGATTCAGTCAGCTTGTAGCCGAGTGGAAAGATACTCGCTTGGAGTGAATCGAATACTCTACGAGGCAGCCAGTAAACTCCCTCCATTTCCAAGCAGCTTTACCGCTTATTTGAATAACATATCGTGGATTGCTTTCTTCAAGAAAAGGCGGAACTACATGTAGAAGAACAGGGTCGATCGGGGGTTCTGAGAGCTCCGGGAAAGAGCTCCCGATCACGGTCATTTTCGCTTTGATCATTCATCACCCCTGGTCTAATGGTATAAAGCAGCTGATGCAGTGAGATCATTTTTAAAACTCGCGGTAAATTGTCTTTTTTACAAAGGAATATTTTTCTTGAATAGGCCATTATTTGGTTTGACAGTCATTGTTATTCACGCGTGGGCCGAAAACAATACAGTATTTGAAACGCGCCATTTTCGAAAGGATCTTCGACTGAAAATTTTAAAACTGTGAAGCAATGGTGGTTATCGTCCGCCAATTTTCAAAGTTAAAACGGATTCTTAAAAATCGAGTTTCCAGATGGGATTTCAACCCACGACCCTCCGTGATCTAGTCGGATGCTCTAACCACTGAGCTAAAGGAGACTCTATGGTGAGCAAGGGTCAATTAGTGGGTATTGACTGGAACCGCATCACGCGGCTACACAGCCAAACATCAGCTAGCGCATAGAAGCTCACTAACAGCATCACGCTGTCACATTAAAGCATCACATGCATTAAAGCATCACATGCAGCCAACCAGCCTCCAAAGTGAGAATGTAAAGATGAAATAATAAATAAATAATCACTTTGGAGGCTGGTTGGCTGCATGTGATGCTTTAATGCATGTAATGCTTTAATGTGACAGCGTGATGCTGTTAGTGAGCTTCTATGCGCTAGCTGATGTTTGGCTGTGTAGCCGCGTGATGCGGTTCCAGTCAATACCCACTAATTGATTGACCCTTGCTCACCACAGAGTCTCCTGTAGCTCTGTGGTTAGAGCATCCGCCTAGATCACGGAGGGTCGTGGGTTGAAATCCCATCTGGAAACTCGATTTTTAAAAATTGTTTATTTCATCTTTACATAAAACGGATTCTGTTTCAGAAAAGATCTATCTTACATTTCCCGCTCTTGGGTTTTTGAAAGCCGGTTTGAGTTTTTAAAAAATCGCTTTTGAAATCAGCCTTCATACTAAAAATGTCCCTCTTTTCGTCATTTTCAAAGGCTCAGGAATAGTCCTTATTCTTTCTCAAACTTCTTATTTTAAGCTTAAATTAAAGATAAACTCCTCCTTTTGAAAAACGCGCTCTTGAGTTTCTCACCTATTGCTTCTGACAAATGGGAAAGCGACTTTTATGTAGGTAGATAAGGTAGGTAGATAAGTTTATTTCTCACATTTTCACAGAAAATCTGAATTACAATGTGGTTACAATTATTTAACAAATATATAAAATTACATGCGTGGATAGGGACTGGGCTACAATGGGTTTAGAAATACAAGATAATTAATTAAATAATTAAGAATTAACATTTAACTATATGGGTATGCAAATATATATAAAAAGAAACTCTTATTTGTTGAAGGCTAAAATAGTCCTTGGGAAAGAGCTGCGGCGCAGTCTTTCGGTCCTGCATTTAGTCACTGAAAAATTGCTAGCGTTCCTCAATTGATACTGATGCACTTGCTTTCTTTCTTTCGGGAGATGTTTAAAAAGTGACCCTCCTCTTGAGATATTTTCAAGAGTTTTAACACAAAGTTCATTACGTCTTTCAACTAATGTTCTTAAATTAAGGAATTGCAGAGCTTCTGGGTAAGATAAAGTAGGTACTATGATTTTAAGAGCACGCTTCTGTATTCGTTCTAGCTCTTGTGAAAGGTAGGATGGGAGGGCGTGGTGCCATACTACACAGCAATATTCAAGAACAGATCGTATCAGTGAGATATAGATAATGGTTAAATCATTCATCTCCACACCCCCTCGACGGAGTACTCTGAGTATGTGTAGGCGTTTAGAAGCCTTGGTGACAGTAGCTTCAATGTGATTGTTCCATTTTAAGTTCTTCTGAATCACCAGGCCAAGTACTTTGTGTGAAGTTACAAGCTCTAATTGTTGGTCGCCGATCTTCAAATGAGGGAGTTCTGTGGGTTCCTTGAGAAAGCATATCCGCATTTCTTTACACTTTTTAGCGTTGAGTTTCATCCAGTTACTGGAGCTCCAAGAGGCGACAGTATCGAGACTTGTTTGGATGGTTGAGGTGCTGTTCCTTACGAGCCCCTCAGACAACGATACATCATCTACAAACTTCCAAGTGCAGGATTCAGAATCAGAGATGTTCAAGTTATTTATCATCATCAGGAACAATATTGGACCGAGTTTTGTTCCCTGGGGGACGCCGACTGTTGTTGGAAGCCAGTCAGAGATGGAGCCAGGTAACTTAACGCGTTGTCGACGGTTAGTCAGGAAGCTTATTATCCACGGTATTAAAAATATGCGAACTCCTAAGCCCAGAAGCTTCTCTATCAGTACGTTGTACCCGATACGATCGAAAGCCTTAGAGAAATCTGGAAAGCAAAGGCGGAGGTGTCGCCCGGGTGAGTCGAGGTACGTAAGCCAGGTGTGAATCATGTCCAGTAAACAATACGTTGTTGAAGTTCCCTTCAGGCACCCAAACTGATTTGGGTCGATTTTATCCTTGACATCGTCAATTAACCATGTAACTACAAAGTCCTCAAGGACTTTGGACAGACAGGGAGTCAACGAAATAGGTCTGGTGTCGCCTTCATCCATAGGTGGATGTACTTTTGGGATGGGTATTATATTAGATTCTTTCCAGGATGCTGGTACAATGCCAGATCGGAGTGATGTGTTAAAGATGGTGGTGATAGGTTCAGCTAGTTCGTAAGCAAACTCTTTGACAATGCGACAGGGTACGTTGTCTGGACCATGGGCCTTGGAGGCTTTTATGGCAAGTAACTTCTTGCAGACTTCGTAAGGGGTTGCACAAATGGGGCTTCTGCCTCAGCGGGGAGGAAAGCTGGTAGTAGATTACTGTCAAGTGGCGGTATGTCTGCATTAACTGAAACGTAAAATCGTTTTAAACTGTTGACGAGTTCTTGTTGGCTCATGAATGATTTTCCCGTCACGCTCCAGTGAAATAAGGGATGGCTTTTCAGATCTGCCAGACATTTGGTTGATAAAGTTCCACCACTTGCGGCAGTCATCTTTCTTTAGGTGTTGTACTTTGTTCTTATAAAAGGACTTTTTCCTCTTCGCTATTTTTTGCTGGACTTTGTATTTCAAAGAGCGCCAGGTTAGAATGTTGCCGCTGTGAAATGCTTTCTGTCGGTCTTTAATCATGAGCTTGAGTTCAGGAGTTATCCATGGCTTATCTGTTCGATGCAGCTTGATGGTCTTTTGGGGAGGATCCGATTAATGGCGTCTGTTAGTTGGATAGTAAACGAGGATGCTAGATCGTCAACAGACGGGCTGGGTCCAAGGTCGATGAACCATTCATGTGTAGTAGCCCATCTTCCAAAGGCGTCGATTCCAGATCGAGGGTAGTGGCGCACCAGGCACTTAGTGAATTTAACCCCAGTGGATCGCCTGTGCACTTGGCTAGGATGCCAGAGTACGATGTTATGATCACTTGAGCCTAGCGGGGCACGAGTAGTTGGATTGCTATACAAATTATGCATGTTCGTTAGTATGAGATCTAGTATAGCAGAGTCTCTGCTAGGTTGTTGGACGACTTGCTTTAAACTGTGAGGAGTAATCAAGTTACTGCAATCAAAATCGTTGAAATCGCCAAGAAGGACCAAACCATGATCAGGGTGTTCGTTACGCAGACGGTCAGTTGTATTAATTAAATAGTCATTCAGTTCTTTGTGACTATCGGCAGGTCGACCTGGAGGATGATAAACAACACAAATAGCTATGCCAGATAGAGGTCTTGGCAGGCGTCTGGGACGCAAAGTAAGCCATAGGCTTTCAAAATTCGGGTTTTCTAAGTCCAAGCACCGCTTATAAGGTATCACATTGTTCAAATAAACACAGATTCCGCCACCTCGGCCAGCTACACGATCTTTACGGAAAAGATTGAAAGCACTCATTGACAAGAGGCTGTCATCGATATCACTACGCAGCCACGACTCTGTGATAGCGACTAAGTCGACTGGTTTCGTTGCCGGTAATGCTGTTAATTCGTCGAGCTTGGGAAAGAGGGAGCGAGCGTTCAATAGGCAAAGGCTTGGTAGCATCGCTTTCTCACCAGCTATCGAGTTGTTGCTGTTGTCGCCACTGCTGATGTTGCTGTGCGTGTTGTTTAGGGCAGGGGCCGCCAAAGGTGTTAGCTTGATAACACGTACTGATGGGGCTTTACGTCTTTTAAAAGCTTGAACACGTTCGGTAATCCTCACGGGAATTACTCTCTGTATATTAGCATGTTTGCCAGGAGAAATAACAACACAGTTATTAATATTCGATCCTGCCGAAGTTAACCTTTGGGAGGTTGTTATTCTTGAATTGCGTCTAGAATGAGTAATTGTCTTGATGTGAAGAGTTCTAGAATTGCTAATATAATTGCAGGAGTTCCAAATCCCGAGATTTTGTAGATGGAATTTCAAATCTTGGTCGATCGGTGGATTGCTGATGTTTTTGCCGCAATGAATCAATTGAGAAGATGAATATATCACACGGCGTGTATTTTCCGATACGTCGTTATGATGGTGGTTTAACGTTGGTCCGGGCTGTGGATGAACATCTCCGCTTTGTAAGATGACTTCTGCGCTAGGAAAGCGAATGGTACTTGAAGATTCGGGTAGTTGTAACACCACTGGGCCATGTTTGGTGAATTTAACCAAAGGTGTTTTAACCCTGTGTGTACGCTGCACTTTAAGTGTCCGGTGTTCGCTAGCGAGTGTAGTTACTTTGGCTAGGTTTTTAGTATGCTCTTCGAGTGTAGCAGATGACTTAAAGCAGGGTGCAGCGGCCAGTAAACAAAAAAATATCGAGAGCCTAATGGAGACGCGTTCGTCCGCCATTAGACCCCAGTCCCCTGCCTCGCTAGTTATCAACACTGCTTCGCTGGTTAAGGCCCTTTCTTCTCTTCTTCTAGGCTTTTCATGGCGCAATTACATTAAAATCTCCCGCTTCATTGCTTATGAATAATTACTGATGTCCAGGCATTCTACGCGATGACCTCTACAGCTTACAGAGCATGCGCTCCAGGCTTGCCAAGAGCCCCACTGACCATTCACCGTGTAAACCAAAGCAACTCAAGCTTGGGATCTAAACTTTTTACTTACGTAGTAAACGAAGTAATACAAATAGGAGCGTGAATTGTATTCTTTTAATTGAAGGTGAGTGAACTATATCTGATGAAACTAAAGAAAGGGCTGGTCTGTTCTTTTCTGAGAAAAAATTATCGGTAGATAGTACATACATACATACATACATACATACATACATACATACATACATACATAGGTTAATTGACCACTCCCCATAGGGGCTTTTCAGGGCCAATACCCACCCATCCCACCCAGGGGAAGACATCCACCACACAGTAATCTCGTGCGTGGGAATTAACGTCTCCTACTCCTAAACCTGCAGGAGATGCTGCTAAGTCTGTGTTTGATTTGTGTGAAACGGTTTTTGGAAGATGACTAAGATTTTACCGCAAATTCTCCAATTTAGTAGTTTCCAATTATTTTAGGCCCTTTCATCATGTTAGATAAAGTATTTTCGATCATAATAGTAACAGAGGGAAGAATTTCGCTGAACAGAAAATATCAGCCACTTCCTCAACTGTACTTTTCAATGGCGTTGTATTAATTTCCATTCAGCCTATTGCGCTGTGTACTCGCCTGTGAGGTAAAATAAGTAGATATATGGTATACTCAGTGGTATAGTCGTAAAAATAGTGTTCAAACAGGATGTTTGACATTCAGTCTTTCCGTCCGAGGGATTAAAAGAAAAAATTACCCGAGAAGCATGCAGTAACCCCCCCCCCTCCCTCCCAAATCATCACAGGATGCTAATGCTTGCGCCTTCACCTTCAAGCACATCCTCCTGCCCCCTCCACTAGTAAAATTGCTGCGTAGGCCCAGGTAACAAAATTGGAAGACGGCGATATGGGAGTCCGACTTGATGTTTACGCTTGTCATTATACGACAAGTACGGCACCGTGCACGCTTTCATTGAGAAAACACGGTTCTAAATATCCATCCATCGGGTCCGGAAATTGACAAAAAGGTGTGTAAAGAGAGATGGCAATGGTAACTTGGAATTTTAAAGACTACTCGTGGTTTATACTGTGTGTATGTCGAGTTATGGATGCACGCAGGAGTTTTGAGAGCACCGAGAGAAACTACTTGGGCGCGAAAATGGGTTTTATTATTTTGCGATTTTACCAATTACATAGCTTTCATAATGCACGTTTTTGATGCTCCTGCTCTAAATTGTAAGTGGTTAAAAGGTTTATACCAAGAGAAAAAAGCAGAACTTCTACGCCAGTTTCTTTAGCTTTTAGCTTCACTCACGTAAACTGATCGCTTCTTGGAACAGGTGATATCCATATTCAGACATCCGAGCAAATTTTCTCGCCAAACGAAAGCTTTTGTCTTGGAACACCATGAAGCTTAACAGAAGCTAGATTGGTCCATCTTATGTGATGGGATGTTAACGTTACCACTCAGGCAAAAATTTCGACCATTGTAATTCGTTTCTATTACATGCGCCTACTATATGTGAAAAATTTGTTTCTTGATGAAAACCATTCCAAACAACAACGGACGCTGACTAGCCTGTTCCGAAATAGCTATTGATAAGATATACCATGCTTTTAGGACTGAGTTCTGCTTAAAACTACATTAATTATGTACTGTTCTTTTGTTTTCTTGTGAAATGAGTGGCTAAGTTTGATTCACTTCTCCAAACGAAGAGTAAATTAAAATAAAAGGAAATTGAGCTGTTCAAAAAGATCTTTGATTTGCCTTTCACTGTTTGCTACATCTTCTGCATGCTTGGTATTTAAAACAATACCAAACTCCAGCATTGATGTTATTCTTGTTTGGTCCCTATTACACTGACCGACATGTTGTTCTGCCTGGTTTTGAATGGACCCCCGCAGTTCATTTCATCACCAGGCAGCAAATGTTTTCTTGAAATTCGCGATTAATTGCCATGGACTTTTTCCGCATTATTTCACAAATTTTCATTTTGCATTAAATTTCTTCCACGAACTTTAGTTCTGAAGGCTTTGATTAGAAGTGTCAAATTCTACGTTTTTTAACATCAAGTCTATAAAACTAGAGTATTTCAAAGTTAGGATCGTCAACGCAGTGGCCTTTTATTTTTACTTAAATTCAAACTCTGGTCGATTCCCTGACAACTGGTCTCATCTTGACTGAGACTAGTCGGGTCAACAAGAAATCTATTGCTATAACTTAAACCAGTGAGAGATAGGTCATTCTTGTGAAGTGAATTCTTTTTTTATTCATACATTTTTACGATGTTTTTCATCAAGGGTTAGGCTAGGTGTGTTTCACAAGTTTGGTTTTTCCGAACTACCTTGACCATGCACATGATTATCGTAAGCTCGACACAGGTGGGCCACATGTGGTAACATAAGTGGTAATTTTAGAATATTTTGGGGCAACTTTATCTTTAAATCAAAATATTGAGATAAGCGGCATAATTTGCTGTCAGAAGAACACATGAATAGAAGATTAGGTTTAGAACGTTCAATTCCCTAAATCACTTCAGTTCTTTTTGAACAGCTTTACTTCCACTTTGAACAGCTTTATTTCCATTTATTTTAATTTACACTGACTTCGTTTGGAGAAGTAAATCAAACGTAGCTACACATTTCACAACAGAACAAAAGAACATATATAATTAATCCTGATTTTTATCATCATTTTAATGGTTTAAGTTTGTAGTTTTAAGCAGAACTCAGTCCTAAAAGCATGCTACATCTTAAAAATAACTATTTCGGAACAAGTTAGTTAGCGTCGACCGTTGTTGTTTGGAATGGTTTTCACAAGGACATGTTATTATACCTGGTTTGTAATTTAATCCCCATGGAAAAAATTTTTTCATGAAAGTTACCACATTACTATGGAACACTTTCATTTTATGTTTGGCATTACCAAGAATTAACATTAATCAATGTCAATTGACCACTTCATAAATGGCTGCCGGATTAATATTCTTTTGTTTAAATTTAAATTAAGGCTGATAGTTTCTAAAGAAACTGTTTGGGGCTGCGTCGGTGGGGGTAACGAAATAATTTGGATATATCAACAAAGTTCAAATGGTAAATTGGCCACCGTAACGATTACAAAAGCTGACGTTTCGAGCGTTAGCCCTTCGTCCGCTTTTGTAATCGTCACGGTGGCCAATTTACCATTTCAACTTTGTTGATATATCTAAATTAAATTTAAATTAGCCTTTCTGGTCTCGCTTGAGATAATGAATTATTTTGAATTTTGCACTGGAGAACGAGGCCAGAGAGGCTAATTTAAATTTAAACAAAAGAATATTAATCTGGCAGCCATTTATGAAAGTGGTCTATTGGCGGCAATATGCATAAATTTGGTAACGTGACCGGAAAACAGAATTTGACTTTTGACGGTTACAGATAGCTAGTTCGTTCAATTTATTTGTACAAGACATTGTAAGTCTTAAATAAATTGTCCTACATCATAGAGTACCTTCTTTCCATACTGCGCTGAGGGACATAGATAGATCCCTGTAGATTTATTTTCTTTACTATGCAATTATATTAGATATGACTATAAAAGAAATAGTTTTTTAGGAGTCGCGATTGCTATTGACAACTTTGACTGAAATTTTAGTAGGATTTACAATGGATGGAGATATGAAGCAAATTTTGAATGAAAGGATAAATTCTATGATAATTTTTATTCAGTCTGGCGTAGAGATAACCTGTCGTTCAGTAAAATGTGATGACACACTTCCCTTAACAAGGACCACAAATTTAGTAAACGGGAATTTCTGGATAAGCGCCCGTTTATTTCCCGTTGTACCTGTTTAATTGATCACAGGCTTTCAGGGTAAAAAACCGGGCAGACTATGCTTTGCGGGAGGTTTTGCACTCAACCAAAGTAATAACACAGATGACAAGGAAGACAACCCTCAGAAGGTGTGTTCGTCGGAAGATCTCTTCCACGTCCCTTTGTTAGTTATTTCATAGAAGCCTTCTAAACTAAGGTCTTGGCTCAAGGTGTGCCACACCTAGTAAAGAAAATAATTCTACAGGGATCTATAGGGATCTCTAAACCAGACATACCGACATGTCCCTCAGCGCAGTATGGAGAGAAGCTGCTCTGTGATGTCTGACAAATTATTTAGGACTTATAATTTCTTGTAGTAATAAATTGAATGAGCTAGCTATCTGTAATCGTCAAAAGTCAAATTCTGTTTTCTGGCTACATTGCCAAATTTGTGCATATTGCCACCAATTGACACTAATTAATGTTAATTCGTGTGTAATGCCAAAAATAAAATGGATGAGTTCCATAGTAATGTGGCAACTTTCATGTAAAAACATGTTCCATGGGGATTAAATTAAAGGTGAGGGGATACTTACAAACCAGGTAGAACAACATGTCACTCAACATGGTAGGACAGAAAAGGTGAACTGTGACTGATGAAAAATATGTACCATGCCAAACAGAAAAAAGCGTTTCCAATAGAAACGTACGAATCCAAAAAAAAAAAAAGTCATTTATAACTATCTATAGTTAAAATTTAATCTTAGAGATTTTGGTTACTTCAGTGAATTAACACATTTTACTGGGAGGAAACTTGCCAGGACTTAAGATCTTTAACAAATTCGGTAGAAGTGATTTGTGCAAAGGAAAGCCGGCCAACCGACGTTTGTCGACCAAATACAACGCTCATCGAAACGTAAACAAAACACAATTCGCTTAGCAGCGGGTATAATCAATACTATGTTATAAGCAGGGACAAAAATCATTGGTTAAGAAGAAAAGGTAAAGGTAGACACCGGAACAGGAACACAATCAATTTGGTCAGGTAACCAAACCAGGCATATCTCTGAATATCAACTGCGTTATCCTCTCAAGTAAAGAACAACTCCTTGCTTCTTGGGTGATTTTCGTGTGCAACTAATGAAGCAAAGTTGATTAATCATACTTTATTTCATCTCTTGTAGGTGTAATTCACTGCTGCAATGATGTGGATGTACTTAGTGGTCCTTATATTGACTTCAACTTTCTGCTGCACACAAGCTGGGTCGATAGGAGAAGGCAAGTACTTAAGTATGTTATATCTCAAATGAATGCTTTTGTAATCATGTATGAGGACTACTTAAAAATAAATGAAGCCAAGTTCAGATTACGAAATTATTTTTATTACGGAGTTGTTCGCAATTTTCAGTCCAAGTAAGGAAAATAAGAAGTTTTTATCAAAGGATTTTGTAAGATTATTAACCATGAGCTTGCCTATCCTGATATAAATCGCTAGAGGTAATCAGGGAGAGAACACCGTGAACGCGAATGAAATTGGTCAATTTGCGAAACGCGGAACTGCTTTGTTGCAATGTAACTCAGTTGACCTTTAAAGGATTTTTTGTCCAATCAGCTGTAGCTGGCGAATACATGTTTTCTGGTTTTCACAGAGAGAAGCGCCCTCGTTTGTGAAGGAGGGAAGCAGAAAATCAGGTGCACGCATCAAAAAATTGAAATAATTTCTGCAGTCTATGGAAGAACAGACCGCAGTGTGTGTCAGTGGGGACTAGATTGGATGGTTGCTTGGGCGTGGAATGTCAACTGCCGCGCACCTAATACATTCGATATCGTCAAGAAAGAATGTGACACCCTGTCCGAATGCGACCTGCATGCCAATAACGCAGAATTCGGAGACCCGTGCTTCGCAACGAAGAAGTACCTAACGGTAAATAGTCGTTTATATTAGCGTGCGGTTTTCGAAATCAACAAAAAAATTGCTGCTCCAAACTCCAAACGCCTGCGATTCATCTCTTAGCATAGGACTCGAAACTTTTCTTTGTTCCACACTCGTAACGAATTTTGTTTTTGTTTTTTTTTCTCTCAAGATATATATATATATATACATCATTGTATATGCATTTAACAATTATTCGTCGAAGGCGAGGTGAATATCGTCGAATAATCCCCGAGACGAAGTCGAGGGGATTATTCGACAATATTCATCGAAGCTGAGGCGAATAATTGTTTTAGTATAATTTCAGAACTGAACAACAGAGAGATTTCTAAAATCATAACCGCGTGGAGCGTGGTATGTCAACTGATATACTGATAACTAGATTTGTGGCCCGCCGGACCAAAAAGAAAGCATGGGAACCTGAACTAAACATTTTTTATTAATCACTGCACGATGAGAAACTCTGGACAAGTTGAGTATCATGGGCTTTCAAAGAAAAAAGAGACCTAAAGCTAGATGATGAGTTTTTTATTGATAGCATCAATAAAAAAGCATTGTATACACATTGTTCCTACAGGTCAAATACAGATGCACCGGCCGGATTACACCAGGCGACACCAGAAGGGCTCGCGTATGTGAAAATCACAAGATATCACTCGAATGTCCTGAGAAACGCAATATCGACATCGTGTGGGCAAACTTTGGCCGTCTCAAGGGTGGTCACATCTGTGGTGATGGTTTCTTCGGAGTATTTTCCTGGAACCAAGCCTGCCATCATCAAGAAAAGTCCAAGCAAATTGCCAAGAAAACTTGTCAAGACACGGAACAATGTACTCTGGATGCCACCGTTGAAACATTTGGAGACGCCTGCTTTGGTACCACCAAATATTTGGAGGTTAGCAAAGCGCTTGATCCTTAATTTAAAAAAGTGGTGGAGCAAAACATTTTCTTTCACCTATATTATACCAAAAGAAAATAAATAAACCATATTGATTCGAATGACGCACCTTCTTCGAATAATCGCTTAAGTTTTAAGATTTTGGAAAGATGCTTTATAGTTAAGGATTTCCTTTTAGCGTGACCGATTTGAAAAATAAATTCCGAGTTCTGAATTTTATTTCTTTTGTATTCGTCTGGTTCTAGGTCCGATACAGATGCTGCCCCAAGAAGGGTGGATGTGACTGAAACTAAATCAACGCATCAAGAAATAGCGAGACCTCGACCGGCCGATCTAATATGACTCGGAGACGGGGGAAAGGATCAAGGCTACGTTCTGTTTTGTTTGTTTTGTTTTGTTTGTTTCTTTTTTCCTTTGGAGTGGGTATAGTAACTTTGTGAGGCATGATTATGCAGCTTCTCGCAGCAATTTAAATAAAGAAAGTTTATTGACATGTCAAATGTCATGTACTGACGACTGAATCCAGGTGTCTTTTGAACAGTCTTTGTTTGTGATCTAAACTTATCACTGCTAGATTTTTCTCTGGCTTAATTGTCCTTGGTTCAGCTCTTTCTTTTTTCAAAAGAATGAGTTTTCTGAATCCACGAATCTCTCTTAGTTTCTGCCGCCCGTTGTGTATCCCATGGTGGTAATTCCACAGCACATTTTATCATTTTATTATCCCCGTTCAGTCGTTATGGGTCCTTCACTGGCTGCCTTTTGCGACATCGAGTCTTTTGTTTATTTCAGAAGGTCTGGACCACCGTGTGGCGGAGAGTCAGAACTCGTCAAAAATTCCTTCAAATGCCATTCCTCTGACTGGATGAACAGTGACTCGTTTTCTAATTTTTGCTTCCTAAAAGGAAAACGCAACAAAAAGATCGTTGTTCTTTTATTAAAATGCTAATTCTGCGGTTACATTAGATGATTGTCAACTCTTCTTTTTGATAAAGTTGAGGGGAGTCAAATGAAATTAAACGCTTTTCAGAGAGGCTACCATAACTTAAGTGGAAGGAGAGAAAAGAAAACATTGCAGTAACTGAATTCAAAGGATGCATAGAAAGAAAATAGGAGGAAAAATAGGGGGAAATATTCGTGAATAGGATTTATACTTCTACTTCTAACCATTTTCACTGCATTACCACAGCCTGGGTAGGACTAGAACGGAACATTTGCGAACCATGCGAGTAGTCCACCCAATAAATCCCAACCATCCCACCCCAGGGGAGGACATCCATTACACAGAGGTCTCGTGCGTGGGAAATTAACGTCTCTTAACCCTAACCCTGTAGGAGACGGGAGCTCCATTTGTTCGTCCCTATCCGAGAAGACTAGAATATCTAACCATTTCTTGATGTTATAGAAAGGTAGCATATTCTTCTCAATTATTTTAAGACCTTGAGTGTTGGTCCGGCCGGGGCTTGAACCCTCGACCTCCCGCACAACAGTCCAGCGCTCTATCCATTGAGCTAACTGGGAGGCGGTTTAGTCACCTTCATCAGCCTGCAAAGTAAGGGATCTGAAGGAAATGATGACAGAGAATGAAATCGTTTCTTTGAACTTCTTTCACGAAGAATTTGCGAATTTTGAAGAACACCAAAGAGTTAAGATTAAAGTGCAGTAGGGATGGGTTAGGTGCGGTAAGTCATAATTTCATCGAAGTGAGGCTACCGTCTGGCGTCTTTGTGACCTCTGAATATTTTATTGTCACACAAATCAAACATGGCGGACGTAAACAGTAAGGAAAAAACAGATGCCTCTCCCGCCAAGGAACGCAAGTTTTCTTTGACACCGACAGAGGCCATAGCTGAAGTCGACAAGCTCAAAGAAAGGGTTCGCTCGCTATCTTTTAGTAGTACGGTCTCAGGAGAAAGTACTGATAGTGGCAGTTCTGTCACACGACCGCTCGTGAAAAAGCAGGACGATTTAATCGCTTGCCTGAGTGTTATGCGGCGCTTGATGGAACAGGCGGAGGGTGAGAGTAAACGAATGAGAGAAGAAAAACTTGTCATTGCCTCTAAAATCAACAGTTCTCTCACTGCGGTTAATCGGGAGGTGGAATATTTGAAAGCCGAACTTAGAGATCAAGACAAGAGGTTGTCGGAGCTTGCGAGCGATAAATTAACTCCTGAAACGAAAACTGATGGCGCTGGATCGTCCAAGAGTAAATTAGAAGATTATAAAGAAGACAATGATAGATTACGATGTGAAAACGAGTTTTTAACCAGAGAACTCAACGAATGGAGAAATGGAAACACAGATTTAGATCAGCTTCGGCAAAGGCTCCATTCTTGTGAACACGAAATTGCTCGCGCTAAAGAAACGATTTCTTGTATGAAAATGGAAAGGAAGCGTTTGAAAACAGAGAAAATGGGTTTACTTAATCAAATGAAGCAGGTTTATGGAATATTGGAGGTAAAAGAAACGGAACTCAGAGAATTTATTCAGAATTATGAACAACGGATGTTAGAGGGTGAAGAACGAATTAAGCGCCTTGAGAGCGAAAAGCGGACTTGGGATAAGGAGCGATGTGATCTATTAAGAGAAACCGATAGTTTAAAATCACAGTTGGAAATGAAAGACGTACAGTTGAAGGAGTTGGAAACTGATTTTTTCGAAGTAAAACGACATCTAACTGCTTTGCAATCCTCGCTAAGCGAGAACAATTCACAGTTCTTTTTTAAAACGAACAACTTAAATTTGGACACCACAGGAGGCAAACTTACATGTAGAACGAACGCTACGAATGTTAAGAAGATAAATTCCGTGCAAAACTTGAAAGATTCACCAAAATCCCCGCTAAAAAACGGAGGTAGGTTTGTTTGCGTGATCTTGATCTCGCTTCAAATTTTTGTGTAATGTACATTACTTTGTTTATTTTCTCATTTTTGTGCGAGAAGGAAAAGGCTTTAACAGTTTTCAAAATAGTCAGCCTTCCTGGCGAAGATTTGCTTTTAATTCAGGAAATCTGTGTTAATTTTACAATCTTCACTCCACAATCTCCTTTAAACTTATTAGATGTTGAAAGCGCTAATTCGATTGCGTTACGATCTTCACCAGACCTTGTGTATGAGAGTCAGACTATTGATTTCACAGTAATCAGGTGCTATGTGATAGCGAGCACACTACTAACAGAAATTTGATAGTGATATTAATAAACTCAGACTTAATCTCGCCAAGATATCCACCTAACGCACATTCTTTTTTTATTAAAAAATGTAGATCTACTCTGTTTATGTTTCACTAAAACCCGAATACCGGATGTTTGCCGAATTAAGACTTCAACTGGAAAATTATGCCACTCCCCAGCCATCCGTCAACTTAAATTCAAGTAGTCAATCTGTCAAAGTGTACATTTACAACTTTTATTTACATTATCTCTTAGTCACAGACACAGAGGCACAGTTAAATTATTCCTTTTCAAATTATTCTCAAATTTAAACCACTTGATTTAGGTGACATGGATATTCTTTTGGAAAGGCTTGCAAGTCGATCGTGTTTGTTATTAAAATCAGATGTCTTCATAATCACTAGACAAAGAAGCTTATGTGACAGATTAATGAGTTTGCCCTAAGGGCGTCTTACAGTTAATCAATAGGGATTTGCAACCTTTTTTTATTGGTACATTATTATGTGCAAGAGAGCTATAGTTATCAGTTTTGAGCTAAATTATCAATTTTCAAGCTATTGATGACAGTAATTTGATATTAATCAGACCATTTTAATGGATTAGTGACCACTTTTAAACAGATATGTGTATTCCTTTAAAACAAAGCAATTCACAAAAGGCAGGGATCTTAGTTCAAGACCACAAGAGACTTTTTTTTATCTCATTTTGTTCTTTTTTTTTAATGTAGTGGAAAAAATGTTGAAAGTTTAGCCACAATAAATTCCCATTATAATTTAGATCATGCAAAATAATGTTAGAGAAGTCTGCGTGTCTTATTTTATGGCCAGATGGCAATTTTTTCTTGACATTATTGTTGTTAACTTATTTTCATCATTGAGCTTTACAATTTTTCTGTTTTACATGGTATCTTGAGGTGTTACAAAACATAAATTTGTTGATATTTGTGTCTAGGTTTTTGTATATACTGAGTAGTTAAAAATGAGTTGTTTACAGCAGCAGGCTTTCTTCTGGCTGCTGTTGATCCTTTTCAAAGGATGAAAGTAAAAGCAAAAAGTAGTTAGATAACATGTCATGTTATCGTAAAAAAAGCCTTCATCTCAATTATAAATCTGTTTATTTGAAAATTTAGGAAGAAATCATATCTACTTTTCATGAAATTTTCATCATTCCCAGGCTATATGTTCACTTACACAGAAACTCTGAGAAATTATCTGAGTTGAATCTAAGTATCATGGAAATGTTGCTAAGATCCTTATCATCTTATTTTCCATTATGCACATCAATCATTTGATGAGAAGTTTCCTTCTGACTGAATATTTCTCACTTCAAAATTTGTATCAGTGGAGTTTTTTTTTATAATAGCTTAAGTCATGTACATAGGAAGCTGAACTCCAGGTGGCAGTAGAACTAATTGTGTTGTCCAATGCCATGTTATCTATCACCTTTACTGATAGTTTTCAAATTCTAATGTTTCTACATACAGTATCAGTTCATCATTGCATTATAATTTGGATATATCAACAAAGTTGAAATGGTAAATTGGCCACCATAACGATTCCAAAAGCTGACGTTTTGAGCGTTAGCCCTTCGTCGGAGCGAATGACGAAGGGCTAACGCTGGAAACGTCAGCTTTTGTAATTATTACGGTGGCCAATTTACCATCATTGCATTGTCTCCTTCTTGGTGTAAAATTATGGTTATTTCCTAGATGGTGGATTTTCATGATTTTACAGTCCACACAATGAATGTAAACTGGGAATAGCCAATTTGGTACTTTCCCTGTTTTACTTGATATTTTTTATTTTAATTTTTTTTAGATCACTGTCCTGTGCCAGCACCACAATCACTGGTGGGGTCAAATTCATCAGATTCCCTGTCTGATTTAAGCCAAGCCCCTACACCACATGACTCAGAAGTTTTTGATTTTGGTGTTCCAACCAACTATGAAGAACAGGACCCAAGGAAGAAGAAAATCAAGAGACGTTCATCCTCATTGTCTAGGTTTTTTTCACGAGGAAAGCAACGGAAGCCTGTCTTCAAGCCATTAGTTAAAGGTAAGTGGCCAATATTATATGTTGTGTTTAATTGTTTTTACCTGTCATTGTTCAAGTGAGTCTAAAGGTGTACTGCTTTGAAAGAACTTTTACACTGTGATTTAAATCTGAAGCAAAGTATTAGATTTTTAATTGATAGCTCTGTGTTTTTCCTTCTTTCTTTTTTTAATTTCATACCATTAAATCCATTTTATTTTGTCATAAGGGTTAAATACAGAGTTGTTTAGATTTTAACCATATATCAGTAATATATAATATATAATGAGACATAGTTGTTCGTAACTTTCACATGCAGGGCCTCTCTGAAAACCACCATGAATGTTTCAAGAGTGTACTGTGTGTAAACATTATCATAAAAAAATGATCATAATAGTAACTGATGAATTTCTCAGCTGTTTTCACTCTCTCCTTTGTTCAGAATTCTGTTTTGCATCACAAATGAAAACTATGAATAGGTTTATTTTGGTCAAATTCTATCAGAATAACTGATTTTTTCCAGGCATGATGAGGGCTACTCAGATAAACTCAAGTCAGAGTACTTCATGTCACTGAAGTGTTTCTGTTTCTCATCCTAAGGAAAATGCATATTTTTTCCAGGAAGATTTTAGACTCCTTTTAATTTTGTTTGTAAAAAGGGTTTTTTAACAAAAAAGACCTTTTTCAATAAATGGGAGAATCCAACTCTAAAGGAAGAGCTTAAATATTTGTAGATTTTTCTCTTTCTTTAAAATTTGTTTTGACTATTATTACTGTTAGTGGTGTTTGTTTTGCTGTTTCTGAGTTACTTTATTATACTTTGGTCTATACATGTTGCTCTTCTGTGCTTCCTTAATTTGTATTTAATTCCAGTTGTTTTACCAGTTTGTGTAGAATTATCAAGTATGATGCAATTTCATGAACTATTTGTAAAGTGAGAATTTAAATTGTACATTACCCTTTAAATTTTGCAACTGAATATTAGCATTTGGGTGCTACTCTGTTAACAAATTTGAGTCCAAATAAAGTTAATGTATGTATGTTATAATGTATGTATGAAGATGACTTCAGAATGTTGAAACATGATTGATATGCAAATTTAAGAAAAATTGATGTTTTGTTTTGTTTTGTTTTTTGTAAATGGATTTTAAAGACCCTCTGCTTAGAAAGAAACTAATAGATACATATAACAACATGAGAACAGGAATTCCAGTCACCTTGCCACTAGGAAGGCCAAGGTAATCTGGCCAGTACCAAATTGATATCAGTTGAATTGCCACCAAGGTCACCTGTTAATTTGGTATGAATTGGAAACTTTAGCTGACTCTAATAAAAATTAAGTCAAGTGAGCCTCATCATAAAAGTGCAAATTGAAAAGTCTGTAAACATTTAGAATATTCAGCAAAGGAAAAGGTAACCATGCAAAGAGACCATAACTTTTTTTACTTGAACAAACCAATGACAAGATCAACAAGAAATATTATCGATCACTTACATTTTTCTTATTGACAAAACAAGTTTTTTGAAAGATCACAGCAACAAGAAACAAGTCAGAGCTCAAGCAAATGTATTATTATTATTATTTTAATAGTTATACTTAATACAAGGTAAGTTGGGGTGCATTTTATTCCCTGGTGGTATGGTAACATGCCCTGGTAGCAAGAGGAATGGAAAACCCATCCTTGGTACTAATTGCTAGTAGTAGGTTGCAGTATATATACCAAAGAAAGACAATGATATTACTCTGATGTAAAATCGGATGACTAATTTTAAACGAATGTTTGAGTACCTACTATTATTCTTTTAAGGTTTTATGGAATTATACCCTTTATATTGATGTGCACAACTCAACAAATAGATTCCATGTTGCAGTGCATCAGTTCATGAATAGATCACAAAATCAGCTACTGTAACAGTACATGTAAAAACAAAACAAAAAAAGCACTGACGCTCATAGCACATTTTGACATAATTATTTTGTATATCCCAGTAACTCATTTTCCCAAATCTGACCACACTTGTAACTCTTCTTCTTTAATTTTTGCAGAGTTTCCAGACATCGATAATGTGGACAAAACTCCAATCAGCATGAGTTATGCTGAGAAAAAGCGTGTGTGGGAACTACATAAAGACATCCCAATGGTTTGTTGGAAAGCCAATATGGTTTTAGCTTGGCTAGAAGTGGAGTGTCAAATGCCCATGTATTCACCCATGTGTTATGACAACATCAAAAGTGGAAAAGTATTGTTAGAGCTTAGTGATACCGAGCTTGAAGCTGGACTTGGTATGGGTAACATTATGCACCGAAGGAAACTGAGATTGGCCATTGAGGATTACAGGGACCCCTCCTATGTGTAAGTGCTTCTCATGCATCTTTTAATTCAAATGCAGATTTCTTTGCTCTCTTATAATCAAGGTGACTGATATGGAGAGCCAAATGGTGCAGCTATTTCAGTGACTGCTTTTTATACTTTTAATGATATAGTTTGCCCACAATGCATTTTGTTCTTTTTCCTGTCATAAAGGTTAATGCGTAATATCACCATGCAAGTTAAATAGAAAGTTCTTAATAATTCAAATTCAGTAATTTTGATTCACCAACTTATTTTTTATCTGAATATTATTGTAAAGTTCTAATGGCTTTTTGCTTGTTGTGTTTAGAAAATTTCCAGAGATATCCTCTGTAGATCACCTTTGGGTGTCCCGAACATGGATTAGAGACCTGGGTCTCAGCCAGTATTGCTCAGCATTTGAAGCTCAGATGATTGATGGGAGGCTTTTGAATGTGCTCACAAGAAAAGATATGGAGAAATATCTCAATGTCAGCAAAAAATTCCATCAGGTAAGATCAGAAGGATTGTGAGCCATCTTATTTCTACCCTCATGGAACCTCTAATTATCATTATTACACTCGCCTCTCAAAAAGGGCCACCTCACAACTCCTAGAGGACAATTTATGGATTGAATCTTATTTAAACTCCATCCCTGTTTACTGTGAACAACAGCCAACTCTACATACATTAGTGCCAAGAGCCGCCAAAGTGTATCCCAACAGTAAAATGACTTCTTATCAGGGGCTAGTTGATCACCAACAGAGAAGGGGTGTAGCAAAATAATTGATACATTTCCAAACACACAAACCTATACACTTTGTTTTGGTAACAAAAAACTAACAAACTCCATGTTTCCTACTTGTTTTATTTTGTTAACACTTTTCCTTGGAATACTTTTAGGTTTCCTTCAAATCCATAGATTTAATCTGAGAACAGTCAAACCTCAATTATCCAGACTCGTTGAGACTAGACAAAATAGTCTGGATAATCGAGGGTCCGGATAATCGAGAATATGAATATTAATGAGGAACAAAAACTGATTAAATTAAGAAAGCTACATTTAATCCTGCAACAAAACATTTACAAATCACCAGTTTTGAAAAAGATATGGTCTACATCTTTACTGTCCTATGTGAATACCTCTACATGTGTGTATGCATGAACAATTAAAATCAATGAAAAATGTTTCTATTGGCCTAAAATGTTGAGGTAAGTCAGTTTGTCTTAAAGAAGAACATCACCTTTACTTCACTTTTCAGTGCTGTAGTTTTAAAAAGAATATTGCTACGGATCTTGATCATGACCAATAAATATTCATGAAAAAATTGGGACAAGAGAAAAAGTCCGGATAATCGAGAAATCCGGATAATCATGCAAGGTCCAGACAGTCAAGGTTTGACTGTATAATACATTTACACGTATCTGCTACAGTGAGAATGTGTATCATAAAACCTCAACAAACTCCTTCCAAGAACCACCCCTTGTACAAGTGCCACTTAGTCTCGTACTTTCCTTTGTTCTTGAGGTTCAATTGCTTATTATTTGTGCTGAAGACTGATGTTTTCAACCTACCTATTGTAAACACCTGGGAGATTACTTAAATTTGAAAAGTCTCCCATTAGTTCAAGATCCAAAGTGGCTCCCAACCCTCTTAGATTCTTGTTTGTGACACCTAGAAAACTTAACATACTGATGGAGTTTTTTTTTTATGTTTCAAAGTCAAGTATCCTTCACGGTATTAAGTTGCTTCGCATGATAGAGTTCAACAAAGAGGTTTGTCAATTGTGCAATACTGTATAGCTTAAGACACATAATTGTATTGACCTGGAACCAGCTATTTCAGTAATCAATCTTTCTTATCTCACTGTTGTTTTTCCTTTCTTTGATGAGAGTTGCATTTTAACAATTCATCTACATATACAACAAAGCTAGATGTATTGCATACCCCAATTACATTGATTTTATTATTTCACAAATATGCCATTTTACCATATTTGGCCAATGAAACATACAAAGCTATGTAGAAGTGCACTTGGGCAGGATGGCTTTTTCCGGACCAGCTCATGTCAATTTGTCCAGCCCTTCACATATGTCAGCTTTCACTATGGTTTTGTATAGGATTGCGTGATATGGTCATATGATGAAAAAACAGTATTCATTGGTTTAATATACAATACAAGGGGACATTTTGCTCATTGCTTGTATTTAATCCCCTCTTCTACAGGGTACAGAAAAACACTATGCAATGTGCAAAATATGCACAAGTATAAGTTGAACCATCGATTAAGGTGTATGTATTTTGCAACTTTATGTGTATTTTGTCTTTGTGCAGTTTCTAATGGATCGTAGAAGAAAGAGTGAAGAAAGTGATTTAGATCCTCTAGTTTGGACCAGTGAGAGAGTTGCCAAGTGGTGCCGTTCTGTAGACTTGGGGGTAGGTGAATTATCTCAAAAATATGCGCTGAGTTATAACATGAATCGACTGTTTGGAAGTTAGGGTATTAATGGCACAAGAATGTGCCTTTAGCTTATGAAGGAGATTAAAGACTTTGTAATTGAATTTTTGTTCAAGTAGATGCTCCAGGATTCCAGTGAGATGACAAAGAATTAAAAATTTTGGAAAACATGTTTGATACTCAGTCAGGGACAATCAAAGGGTAGCAGTCATTTACTTTCTCAATGTAGGGGTAAAATTATAAATTATGTTTGGATTTTTCATGAAAGGAATATGCAGACAGGTTGAGGGACAGTGGTATCCATGGAGCATTGCTGGTCCTTGATCTCTCATTTGGAGCTGATGAACTGGCTCAAGCTCTTGGCATTCATTCTTCCAAGAACATTATCAGGAGGCATCTTACCTCTGAACTGTTGTCTGTGTTAGGCCCTGCAAGGTAGGGTAGCTTTTAACATCAACAACAACTTTTCATACACTCAACATAATTAACTTAAATTAAAATTGTTCTTTTATTTGTAATAATTAACTACAGTTATTTACTTGATATAAAAATTTCAGTGCTAAATTGTGAAATAGGTAGCTAAATCAACCAAACAATAAAGGCTGATAGTTTCTAAAGAAACTGTTGGAGGCTGCATCGGTGGGGCCGGGTAACAAAATAATTCAAATATATCAACAAAGTTGAAATGGTAATTTGGCCACCATTACAATTATAAAAGCTGATGTTTCGAGCGTTAGCTCTTCATTGGAGCAAATAGAGGAATTGTAGGTTGTGTGTGCTTTTAAAGGCAGAAAATGGAGCTACGTTATTGGTGGGAACGTGGCAAGGAGAAAAACATGAATAAATTAGTGGAATGAAAAGTGTTCGTTGATACCTGTGGGATTTAGACTGCTGGTTTGAAAGATGAGCTTTTGTTCAAGAGTTTTACGGCTTTCTGTGCTACCTAGGTGTAAGGAAAGACCGCAGATTGCCATATGTTGCTTAGAATGACTAGGTAAATTAAAATGTCTAGTGACTGGTTTCGATGTGTCCTTGTCATTCCTCTCCATGTCGCAAAGGTGTTCTCGGAATCAGTCGCGTAGTCTTCTGTCTGTTTCGCTGATGTAAATCTTTTTACAATAAGTGCAAGTTATGCAATAGATTACATTGGCGAAGGTGCACGTGAAGTGATCGGTGATCTTAGTGGATCGTTTGGGTCCCAATATTTTCTCAGTGTTGTGAATGAAAGGACACGTTTTGCATCATACCCGAGCGCATTTAAAAGTTCCTGGTTGGCCATTAGTCTGAAAGAACTTCTGACCAAAAAATTGCCTATGTTTTTGTCGCGTTTGAATGAAATGAGTGGAGGCTGCAAAAAGATAGTGCTTGTCTCTGGATCGTTTTGAAGTAATTTAAAGTTGTTAGGAATGATGGATTTAACTGAGTGGTTGTGAGGGTGAAACGTGAGAGTGAATGGTATGCAGTCGGAATCTTCCTTTTGTGATGTTTGTAGTGCTGAATGTCAATCATTAAGTTGGGCGCGGTGGTAACCCGCTTGAATGAAAGAATTAGGGTAGCCACGTTTATCGAAAAACTGGCACATTGACTCTGATTTGTGGTGGAAATCAGAGTCATCACTACATAAACAATGAAGTCTTAGAAACTGAGAAAAAGGAACAGAATTCTTAATGTGAGATGGATGCGAAGACGAATACAACAAGTAATTATGCGAGTCTGTAGGTTTGTAATACACACTAGTGCATAAACTGCTGCCTTCAATTGAAACTTTGATGTCTAAAAAAGATAAAGAATTGTCAGAAATTTCCCAGGTATATTGCAGAGCTGGGTGAAAAGAATTGACTGTGGTTATGAATTGAGTGAGCTCCTCTCTGGTAGAGGAGGTGGCGCCGATACAGTCGTCGATGTAGCGACCGTAGGGTTCAGGTTTAGAGCCATTGTATTGGCTGAAAAATTGGTGTTCGACAAAACCTACAAAAAGAGTGGCATAGCTAGGTCCCATTTTGGTACCCATGGCTACACCATTGGTTTGTTTGAAAAAGTTGTCCCGAAATGAACAACGATTGAGTGTGAGCAATAGTTCGGCTAAGCGTACTTGTGTTTCAGATTTAGGTTCCTTAACAGTATGTTGATCAAAAAAATGTTTAAGGGCCAGAAGACCTTCGCCATTAGGAATGACAGTGTAAAGAGACGTAATATCCATGGTGAAAAGAAGTTTGTTTTGGCCAAGGAAATTAAAGTCGCAAAAATTTGAAGAGTGTGTTGGCTGTCTTTAATATATGATGGTAAAGTTTTCATGATGGGAGCCATAATTTTGTGTAGATAGCTGGAGATAAGTTCATTAGGTCAACTGCAAGCCGAGACAATGGGCCGACCCGGGTTGTTAGGTTTGTGAATTTTAGGTAAAAAGTAAATACAAGAAGTTCTAGGAGTGATTATGATGAGATTTTTTGCTGTGGCTGGCAATTCTTGTTTAGTTATAAGTTGGTTGATCGTATTCTTGACGGTGTTTTGATTGCTGGCAGTGAGGTCTTTGTCGACCTTTTGATAAAAAGAGGTGTGAGAAAAGTTGCCGCAAAGCTTCTTTTTGGTAGAGGTCGGTGTGCCAAACAACGACTGAGCCGCCCTTATCAGCCGTTTTGATAACTGTCTTTGCGTTTTCTAAGGCTTTTTAGAGCCGACCACTCTTCAGAAGAGAGATTGGAAAATTTGGTAATACAATTGAAATTAAGTTTGTTGATATCGTGGCAACATTTTTTAATAAAAAAGTCTAATGATGCGAACTGGCCCTCCGGGGGAGTCCATTTAGACTTTCGAGTCTGAAGTGTTTCAAAAGTGTCTTTGTTCGAGGTGTTAGAATCATCCTCTTTGTCATCCTCTTTCCTTACACCTAGGTATTACGGAAAGCCGTAAAACTCTTGAACAAAAGCTCATCTTTCAAACCGGCAGTCTGAATCCCACAGGTATCAACGAATGCTTTTCATTCCACTAATTTATTCATGTTTTTCTCCTTGCCACGTTCCCACCAATAACATAGCTCCATTATCTGCCTTTAAAAGCACACACAACCCACAATTCCTCTATTCGCTCCGACGAAGGGCTAACGCTTGAAATGTCAGCTTTTATAATCGTAATGGTGGCCAATTTACCATTTCAACTTTGTTGATATATTCTAATTAAATCAACCAAAGGTTTTCTTGTTAGCTCCCTTTACATTTTAAGTTCTTGGTGGCAGCAAGGTTGGGAAGTAAAGGGGAAAAGATATATATATATATGTATTGATATAAACAATGGGGGAAAAGTTACCTGTGGGTAAACTGTACTAATTGTAAGGCAAGGTTGCTTAATTTCTTCTTGAACTGACAGTAGATGAGGTTTGAATTGCTTTGAAAATGCAATTACAGTTGAGTCTTTTAATTAGGATGGAAGGTCACTCCAAATATCAATTGGCATGAGAGAAATTGATTCTTTACCCACATTAGCTCACACTTGAGGTTTATAGACTGAGATTCTTTATTTGCAAAAATTCAAAGTGAAGGGGAAATCTAACTTTATGCATATACAGTGTTATGATTCAAAATGCATTGTGTTTGGATTTCATTTGATCAATCAAGGGAACTTACATAGAATTTGTTCAAAATCCAATTAGAGCTGCAGTGGCTCCCGGTGAAACTGAAATGAAAAGCAAAGAAAAACAGAAGAGACATCGATCACTGAGTTTCAACTCTGGCAGCAGAACTAGCATGAGTTCAGATATCAAACGACACAGTTTTAGGGTAAGTAAGTGCATTACATGCTAAATATTGAAATGATACTATTCATATGCCTATGTAGTAGTTTAAAGAGAACTAAAGAGAATGTATGTCTCTTTTCAGGACATTGTACTATTAGACAGACAAAACTTAAGGTTGTGCTGTCTTCAAATTTACCTTTGAATGAATATAAAAAAATTATCACATTCTTTTCTGGTTGTATTGAAACAACATCATTATGAGACCTGTGTGTTTATGTGGAATATTTATTGTACATGGTAGGAATGTTTACATCATACAGTTTATTTGAAAAATGAATTCAGGTCGGAACAATTTTGATCCCTAAGGATCAAAGAAAGAAAAAAAGAAAGAAAGAAAGCTCTTTCTCAGAGGGAAGATTTTATTATCCTTGTTTTACATAATAGTTTCATATTATTTCCGTTAAAGTTAAGTGTAATACTTACTAGCCTATTAAATTCAAATCACTGAAATTGTAATAACCAAATTTTAAAATAATCTTTAATCTTAAAAATAAAACAATTGTAATTTGTTCACTTAAATGTTTACATTTTCTCTGCAGTTTGAATTACCTCAGAAAAAGGAAAATAATTATTGTGGGTATTTATAATACCTGGAAATCTTCAAATAACAAATCACTCCATTTAACTCTGATGAATATTGAAATTGTTCTGTTTTAATTAATTGCCTCTTCCCTTCCTTGAAAATTCTTCTACTTTAAAAAAATTGTATTCATTAAATAGCGACAACTTAAACTGATCACTAACTGGGTCCTTTTTTAACCACTTTTTGCAATTTTTTTTGGTAAGCACAGGTGCTTCCTTCAAATATGCTACTGAACAGCCTACTGTAACAGTTCTGTTATTAACATCTTTCTGTAGAAGGTCGCACTCTGTGCTAAATCGACTATGGAGACTCATCTCTGAAGCTGGCTGCAGACTGACTCTTCTTCAGTGAAATGTAAATACTGTTGACACTCTCCATAAGCTAGTGAATGCTCTCATCTTTTACCCAAGCCCTTAAAATTTTTCTGAGACAGTCATTCTGCTTACTTTTACTTCCTCAAACATCTTAAACTTTAGACATGGCCTGTCATGGTAGTGGTGTGGACAGGACCAATTCAACAACACTATGATACAATAAATTATTTATTGATTTAATATAAAGCGATCTCTGTCATTGTGGACAATTATCCTTCTTTACCAAATTAATTGACAAAATGCGGTGATTTTAAGCAAAACTTGTGGGCTTAAATTTCTTTGTCAAGGAAAATAAAACTGTGAGCCAAACATGCATCTATCACATTTTAATACCTGGATGATAAAAATTCTTAACATGCTCTTAATGCTTAATTCTTAGATGCTCAATATATCATTAAAACCTGTACTGGCAATGATTGAAACTGAATTTAAAATTTTTGTGAAAAATCATGACTTAACCAAGTTGTCAGTTCCTCTGCTTCATGTAATTATGTCAGTAAAAAATGATAGATCATTTCACACAAATTTGAAAGAAAGGTCTAGTTGTTAATTGTGTGCCAAAAAAGAATCTGTCTTTGGTATGCTGGAAAATGGTTACAAAAGCACTTACCAATAATCCTGGATTGAAAGTAAATATATCCTTATAGTTGTTGAGTTAGGTTTCCCCCAAAATAAAAGATTTGTAAAAACATTGTAATGTGGTCTTTAAACATTGAAATGATCGAGAGCATTCACTTGTCTGTGGGAGGAGAATCCACTGACGTGCTTGGTGCATTAGTCTTAAGTTGTCTACTTTCTTTTTGCATGTGCATGCTTTGTATGTGACTAGTTTTATTGGTACATAACTACACTATTTCCATACTCTTACGTTTTCTTACCCCTAGCCTTGTCACCAAACTCGTAAATGCACGAACAACCACCAAGTTATAAACACAAACCAACAACCTATCTACTTACTTATCTACCAGCCTCGATTCTCGATTTCCTTTTTGTTTGGAGAATCGAGATGGGACGTTCAAATATAAGACAGTTTTGAAAAAAATATTTGCAAATGCAACCACATGCTTTCCTGTTTTCGACATTCACATCTACTAAACAACCAAGCTGTTTACATGCCAGTCCCTTAACTAACTAACTAACTAACTAACTAACTAACTAACTAACTAACCTATCCATAAAATCTAACCCAGTGAACCCACTTGTCTAGCTACCGACCTACTTGTTTCTGTACCTGGCTGTATACTACACTACTTCTCTGCCTTCTTGCCTGACTGCTTTGCTAACAGGCCTTTGCTTTTCCGTGTACCTTGTACAAACCTGTTGTGTTGTAACCCACTCTTACCAAACCCGACCACCATCGCTCTGCCTGCGTTTTGCTTATCCAGGTCTTCCTAAAAATATTCTACTTTCATGAAAAATTCGATATGATCTCTGGTGAAATGTCAATCAGTGCCTGTTTGTAAAGTTTCGTATGATTGAAAAGTGTTTCATAAACCAGACAGCTTTAAACGGGGCCGAGAGACAATCAAAGTTGATAAAATTCTCAAATACTAGTTAGTTTGAAATCCTAACCAACGCTCAGTCTTCATTCATGTGTATGGTTTGTAATATTAACCTCGTTTTCCTGAACCTAGTACCTTTTCCTATCCATTTTGACGTTACTGGGATTGTAGAATAATTTCAAACCATTATGTCAGAGTATCATTACTCATCTTCACCTTGAAAAGTAATCATGATGGTCGAACCTGTATTGAGCGTGAACCAAATTCTGCTAAAATGGCGCCTTGACATCACCTGACACAAAGTAAGGAAATCACGGTAGAAGCTAAAAGCATGTTGGTGTTTTTGAAGAGCCTTGTGACAAAATATGTCACATGTAAGGATGGCCCAGCTTTGTTAAAATGGCTCAAAGAGGGTTCCTGAATTAAATTGAATCTTGTAGACATTTTAACCAATAACAGCAATTGCTGTTAATCTTTGTAACCAATAGAATAAATTTTTTTTGATTTGGATCTCTTATACCCATTAGTATAGGTAATCGCATGAGTCCGAGTAAAATTAAGGATTAATATCGCGCGTGTTTTTGGAAGTTGCTGAAATTGCCCGAGTCGCTGCGCGACTCGGGTAATTTCTGCAACTTCCGAAAACACAAGTGATATTAATCCTTAATTTTACGAGGAACCATGTGATTACTTGTTTATAATATAAGGGGAAAAATGTTTTCTTACTGATCTCGCGCAAAACGGGACGCCATTGTTACAAAACAGAAATTTCTTTACCTAGGCAGCCGTGGCTAAGCGATTTTCAGCCAATCATTTTCAAGTAATTTTGCCCGGGGCAATTACAAAAATTGAGAAAAAAGCCCTCTGTCTTGACCAATCACCATTCAGTAATTTTGCCCCTTATATGATAAAGTCTTTTATGTTGATTAGTGTGGCCATTTTATTGGTATCCCCAATTCAGAGTCCATCTGAGCTAAACACATTGACACTTGAGTAAAGGTTTTACTTACTTACTTACTTACTTACTTACTTACTTACTTACTTACTTACTTACTTACTTACTTACTTACTTACTTACTTACTTACTTACTGGCTCTGCTTGTGAAATTGTAATAACCATCATTCTGTCTCTATTTCTAGGATTCATTCATGCTTCATAAAAAGAACAGACCGACAAGAACCAGTAGTGTTGGAGATGATTTGTCAAAGTCAGATTACCCTGCTGTACAAATGCGAAGCTCGTTTAGAAGATCTCGCCTGCGACCTAAGTCATCTTTACAGTAAAGAGAGAAGTAACAGCAATGGTCATTCAGAAAAAAAAATTGTCACACTTCTTTCAAGTTAGGAAATTACAAACTGTGAGTTAACTTCAAAGGGTTTTGGCTCACAGTGGGTTTATTTTGTACGTTATCAACATTTTGTAAGTACTCAGCCTTTGTCGTAACACCAATAGTCATTCAAAAAAAAAAAAGAAACCGGGTAACATTTCTTACAAGCTTGGAAATTACAAAACATACGTTTGCTACAAAGGGTTTTGGCCTACAATGGGTTTATTTCGTACGTCATCAACTTTTTTATAAGTACTCAGCCTTTGTCCTAGGAGAAGGATGTCAGTTTCACTTTCACTTTATAAAAAAAATCACTGTCACGGTAGTTTTCATCCTATTTTTATCGCGGTGGCATAATGTCAAATTGATGACACATAATGATTTTTTGTCCATGATAACTTAAATAATCCAATCAGCTTTTTGCTGAATCATTGCCACCCTTCCCTTCACTAAGCGGAATTTGTTGCAATTGAAATTCTGTCTCATCTCGGAGGCGACATTCATTAATCACATGGATTGCTCCCCTGCCTTCGTTTTGATTCCTGCGTACAATCCATGGTGCATACGGCCTTAAGAACCTCAGTTGAGCTGTGCTCATTCGGGTTTTAAATGAATTTATTTCGTGGACAAGTAGTTTGTTTTCAAGAACGAAACACCACTTAACTATTTAAAGCCTTTCATGATGATGCAGACTGTAATTAGAAGTTGTTTTGAAGTTTACGTAGTTGATATTCCGGTTTTGGTGTGAGGCGGGTCAGGGAGGGAAATGTTTCTGATGGAGTGAGTGAAGGCAGTGTGCCAAGATTTTGTGATGAGTAAGATGACGTCAGTGTTACGTATCAACTGAAGTGTTTGTTACACGCACGGATGGTTTTTTACCCATATGACTTCCAGTTCTAAAGAACTGTTGTTTTGTTTTGCCGAATGATTTGTTGCTGTCTAGACTAAATGACGCTAAAAACGGACACAAACAGCGTAGATCATTGTACAGTTTTAGAAATTCAGTCTGGTGTTAAAAATCGCAGAAAAGTGCTTGCGAAATAGGACGGATGCCAGACGGAATTGTTTTATGTCTTACGACTGACCGCAGTCGGTTGCTAAAAATATTTGATCATACAATAACACAAAATTTCTTGGTAGAAAAACTCAGCAAAACAGGACCATACTTGAAAGCTAACTAATTACAGGGATGGAAATTAGGTTCACTAATCTTGAGAGGTCTTCTATCACAAAACGTTTTACTCTTTTGAATTATAGATTGTAACATATGCACATATCAAAAAGTTTTAATTTTAACTGAATTATTTTTAGGAGTGATATTTAATTTTCTTATTTACAACATCCTAATTTATTGAGTAGTTATATGAATGTCAGTAGAAATTTAGACTACCGAGCTCAGTCTCAGAAAGAATTTATTTCACCACTATTATTACTATGACCTAGATGTTTCTTGACAGAAAGAAAAAAATTGTCGTAATATATTTAGCGTTTCCACTGTGTTGCTGGTCGATTTTTATAGCAAGAAAGCTGAATATTGTTTTATTTTTACACCGCTATACTATAAGTTTCTTGGGGATTAACTACTATTCTTTCCATTCTTGAGACATTCCTCAAATGTGAGGGGTAGTTTGGGGGAGGGGGTGGAGGTCGTGGAGTGCCCTTCTTTGTTGTTGTTTTGTCTAAAAATACAAACCTTGCAAGCCTCAAGTGGCGAAAAAGGACAACTTTCTAAGAATTCCCTGTACATACATCGCTCAGTGCTCATTGGACAAAACGTCACTTTTACTTAAACACAGTGTTGATGTGGATACGGTGAGACCTCCCCTCCCCCCCCCCTTTCTTATCTGCGCCCTCTCAACAGTACTCTTCCATGCGTTCCAGTTTGAGATGTTTTATTATTTTACTCCTTTAAACAAAGAAATACATTGTATATTTTTGAGGGAAAATTGAGCATTTACAGCATCAACCCATATTTCTCGTAAAGTAAGGTTTTAAAAGTCATTAATTCTGGTTAATAAACGTAAGAAAATTGTTTTAATATATGTATTGAGGGTCACCTGCACCTCGCTTAAACCTGTTAGAATTATTGAAGATCAACTGATTCTAAGGAGATTATTTATGTTGATCAGTAAACCGAGTGATAGTTGCTACAGACCAAAGCTTTTAAAATTTCATGTCAAATAAACACTAAGTAGCACTGATATCCTTTGAGTGTCTTTGTTTTATTACGGGGGACGACAACTCTAACAAACGCTGTTTCGGGACAAAGCCAAAATTATTCCGGGAATCTGGAGATTTCTCCGGGAATCGGGATACTTGGAAATTTTACCAGGAAACACGCGACAATTCCGGGACATTGCAGAAAAAAATCGGGACATGGAAGGAATTTTTAATTCCTGTTTTTATTTACGTTAAACTCGGTAAGTTAGGCATGAAATCTGTAAATGAAAATATTCAAACAGCGAGTGCAGCGCCGCGGCTTGTGGTTTACACAAACCAATCAGAAACGCACCCTACTGGGTGGGCACACAGTTATGGACTTATGGCGCGTATTTACGGACAAAAATATACATCGACATTCGTTGTTCAAAGCTTCATTATTGGTTCAATGTAGGACCCAGATCGACATTGAACATTCATACGGAAACGTTTAACATTCAAGCGAACATTCAATATTCAAGACAACTCGTCGTTCACGCTAACATTCGTCACTCGAACCGAACTTCTACATGCGTTCCAGACGATGATTATTATCAATTCAACTTTCATGTCGACACTCATCATTCATAAAAGACTGGGACCCAACGGTCCCTTTGGCTTGGGTGAGGGAGTGGCGACCAAGCCATTGATTTTTCAAAGATGGAGGCCGATGCTAGAGAGGTGTCTTCGGCACGAGTGGAATCCCCAGCCTACTGAATCTTTTCAATAATCATGACAGCATAGACTATTACAGAGGTGATACCTCACAGACTCGTGCAAATACATTGTATCACCACGCTGTCCGTCTGTGCTCATTGGGTACTGTTGCGGAATCTACCGTTGAGAAACTGAAACTCACGGTGGACTTGTTGTTCAGTTCAACAACCTATTACCCTTCTATTTGTTTTCAGTTCGATATAGAACACTGAAGGAAAAGGCTGTCCTAAGTTCCGAATCACCCCCGAGTATGTTCGAAAACAGTTTAAAAGCAGTTCAAATGGCCACCATGCTAGGAGTTTCTGAGAGAACTGAACATGTACGAAGGCGCGCTGTAGAATTTGGCATAGAATCAAGTGGAAGTTTCAGCAATGTTGATGATGCTACATTGGACGCAACTATAAGCAATTTATTGGTTCAATATCCCAATTCTGGGTACAGAATGATGCTTGTGCACCTAAGAGCTCTTGGACTTAGGTGAAGCAGTTGAGAGTAAGAGCAAGCATGCAACGTGTAGACCCATGTGGTTCCGTGTTGCGATTGTTTCTGGTCACAGAACGAAGGTAGTACGATGTGCCTTGTCCCAATGCTCTGTGGCATATAGGTGGGAATCATAAACTTGTGAGGTATGTAATGTCTCTTAGTAAAATTGGTGTGATCCAATTTGGTTATGCCCTGTAAGATCTAGCATTCTGTCACAGTTGCAGAACTTTCTACTGCTTGTATGTTCAAAGGGAACAACTTCAATCGCTGTAACTTGTTATGCTTGAAGCCGGCTTGCTGTGGATTAAAGGTATTAAAGTGCAAATGGATGTGTAATTTGATAACTTCGTCTCCTTTCACACCGGAAATGATTTTATTTAAGTCGTGTGTTTCCTCTACAAATGGTATCTCACATTAATTTTGACGTCTGCAAGTTTTTATCATACCTGTGTCCTTTCCAGGATGGACCAGATTGGCACACTGAGCGTGATTGTTTTGTTTTGTTTCCATGCAGTATAACTGTTAATTTAGGAACTTTAGGAAATATCAATGATGCTCTTAACTGTCTTAAATAACAGGTGGAAATTGGTAATTCATGGTGGAGTTGATGGTTTTTCAAGAATTCCTGTTTATTTGAGGTGCTCTGGAAACAACCAAGCAAGTACTGTTTTGGAGTTATTCAATGAGGCAGTTGCAGAATATGGATTACCATCAAGAGTTAGAAGTGACAAGGGTGGAGAAAACACTGAAGTATCACTCTTTATGCTTTCCAATCCACAAAGAGGCCCAGGAAGGGGTAGCATGATTACTGGGAAAAGTGTACATAACCAACAGATTGAGAGACTTTGGAGGGATGTCTACTATCAAGTTACATTCTTATATTACAATTTTTTCTATCACATGGAAGGCTGCCATGTTTTAGATCCAGACAATGGTGTGCACATGTTTTGTTTACATGATGTGTTCATCCCTCATATAAACAGAGATTTGGCTGGCTTTGTGGCTGCATGGAACAGGCATGGAGTTACATCAGCTGGAAATCAACACCATTGCAGCTCTGGATTCTGATCTTGTAGTAGCACAAGAAGTATTTGATGAGGTGTTGTTCAGGGTTTGATTTGTTCATTAGACAAGTACATATAAGAATTTCATCCAGGCAACTAAAATTCTGTCAATGTTGTACAGTATACAGCACAACCAATTTATTTGTATTCCATAGGGAATTTACTAATAATTGTTTTTAAAGTAATCAAAAGTACATTTACCACTTTTTTCAGCTTGCCAGAAAAAAAAATCCAATTTGCTTATTCAACTCATCTGTTTTGCAGCAGAGTGAAAACAGAAAAGGAACCACTTCAAACAGTAATAACATTTTACTTTTCAAAATTTTTTTTTTTAAGGTGAATTTTTTTGGAATTCTCCTCCAGGGTATTAAACAGGGAGGTTTTGTCCAGCGTTTACTCTTGAATTATTCACCTCATGTATAGCAGTACCTAGCAGGAAGATTATATGTCACCCTCTCCTTCTGTAAAGAAGGGGTTTGTCCTAAAGTGCAGGAGGGGGTAGGTCAGAAAAATGGAATTTCAAGAAGACACATTAAATGTAGCCCACCCCCTCCTGTCCTAATTATGACTAGTCCCTAAGAGAGATGGATGTGGCATCTTTATTCAACCATTTTAATCTGGGAGAGTGCAGTGTGGGTTCTCTGGTGCTTTTCATCACACAGGCTCTACTTAGGTTGGCAAGCTTTGCACCCATCTTGAATGACAAGACCAAGGGAGTGTAGTGTATCAATAAAATAAAAGTAGTTATGGATTCTTTTTATCACAGAACTGCTCATATGGAAGTGACTGGGGTGGCCCTTTGCCACGAGAAGAGTGGGATGGGCTTATAGATGGAGTGGATGCTCCCTCCATTCCATGTCCCATACAAGAAATTGACCTGGAGAGACTCAAGATTTTAGTCAGTCTCTTGGATGAAAATGACTGTTATGGTTTAGACAGTTTCTTAAAAGTGTTGTCCTTTGTGAGTGACTACTTACCCTGATCTTTTCCTTATCAGAAGCTTGGCATATATAATAATTTTTAGTGAAGGTATTTTTCCATTGAGATGGTGAGTAAATGTTAGGACAAAGGAAAAGTTTTGCATTGGTGTGCAGTCACACCAAATAATACTTGGTTCTTAGGCGTGTTTTCTTTTTAAACACAACTTTATTTATCGATAATTTTTTTAACAGTTCATGTTGTAATAAGGCAACAATAATATGCACATAAACAATGTCATAGCACTGTACTTCTCTACTGAATATGAACACCGTAGCCTGCAAACAGGAATAAGTTTTTGATAATTTTGGCAGATGAAATATTGTTTAAAGTTTCTACAGGGAGAAATGCTTTCAGCTTTTGAGAAAAAAAGAGAAAAAAATCGAACTGATTAATAATCCACGTTTTTCAAATTCTTATCATTTCGGGCATTTAAATAAAGCTACGCTGTTAATGAACATTAGTATCACAAGGAGTGTTGGCAGATTAAGTAGCACATTGTTTTCTGGGAAAATGTAACAATAAAAATCAATTTCTCAAAATTCCAAACAAAGTAATTAATTTTCTTGTTTTGACAAAATTGGGAAAAAACTAATATTTTTCATGCAGACGTCCTCTTGTATAAAACTTTTATCAAGTCTATAAATTTAAATTAACATGGTTTCTGATATTCCAAACTTGTCAACCAAACAAATGCAGTGCCTTGAAAGTCAAGTTATAATATTGAAAATCAATAACTGCTCTGAAATGGATGAAACAGTAAGTTATTGTGATTTGCTTATTTCTATCCACCCATGGACATGGCTCATCCTCGGTGTAAAAACCTGTGAGGCTCACGAGTGACGTAAAACAAAGACAACAAAACATAAACAATAGCGTACAGCAAAACAATACCTCGTGAAACAAAGAAAACCTCTCAGGTTTTTACACCGAGGATGACCCAAAACATCGTTTGTTAGAGTTGTCACCCCCCCCCCCCGTTTTTATTTCTTCTTCAACTCCACGGAGTTAAAGTTCTGCTAAACCGAGCTAGAGGGGTGTTGACACTTTGGCAAATGACATTTTAAAGGACAGTAACGAAACGGGATCAAACCCCAACAGTACCCTGCTATATGATCAAGGCAGGCGTATAACAACCCATACAAACCTTTATAAATATAAAACGTTGCGCAACACGGTAAGAGTCACGTCTGCTTTTCTAGTAGTGAGCTTGGGCTGCCTGTGGATAAAGAAGCCAATTTGGCGACTTTTGATCGGTGGTAACAAGGCGAGCTGCAATTTTGTTATTACTCAGTGTTTATGACCAAAAGGGAATCTGAGAGAAAATTTTCCTAAATTATAATGTATCTGACTTCTTTAAGGAAATTTGTCTTTATCTCACAGTTTTTCGAGTATTAAACTTTGAATTGAGGATTCGCCCAAACCACCAAAAACGATTGCTCGCTCGATTTTTTTCTGGCCACCTATTTATGATTGTTGGGTTGCCAAATAGTAGCTTTGAAAAGAGGCTTAGTGTAGAGCCCTGAGTTGTATTATTAACTGCATAATTTGGCTAAATGACCAATCATGTTTTATATTTTATTCATCGCAAACTACTCCACAAGCTGAAATACTCCTAAGAGCCCTTAACTAGTGCAAGGAGCATCCTGAACCTTCCAACACTTGTGAAGCGGCATGGCAAATGATTCCACGGCTATTAAACACAAGAAATATTCCACGTGTGAAAAACCGAGGAAATTTGTTGCGTTTGCAGTCTCTCCTCGTCTTGAAACAACGTATATCTCCGTTAACTTTAGTAGTCTCTGATCTGATATGAATTATTTTCCTCTTGCTAAATCGCGACTTCTATAGCTAGTCTTTAATGATTTCCGCCTTATTAATCGCCGCAAAGCATGCAGTTTTGATATGATCTTCAACCACGGTGCTTTGCTCTGAAAACTTTTCGTCACGGTGAATCATTGAGGTAACACTTTTCTCAACTCCAAAAGGAGTTTTACTCGATTTTTGAATTTCGAAAGTTTGATGCGAGAAAAACTTGTGAAAAAGCAACCTGAAGCCCAAAACAAGAATTAGGTCTCATCTTCATTACATTAGCTTCTTTACAGTCAAAATACTTTAGCTTATTTCGCCCATTACCTTTTTTCTGGAATTTAGACAAGGTTTACACTAGAGCAAATTGTTCCGGATTCATGATGAATCCGAAACGTTTTAGTACCGGATTGATGTTGCCGTTTACACGAAAGTGGACGAATCCGAAATAAAAACTCCCCGGTTTGGTCGTGTCTCCGGAGATTTTGAATCCGGAATTTAAAGTGTGAACTTTGAATCCGATAACTTTTGAATCCGGAAAGTTTTGTCGTGTAACCGCTTTTTTTCTCGAATCCGGATATTATTTCCGCCTTCAATCTTTTGAGTTTGCGGTGAAACCAAGATGGAGGTCTGGTGCTAACATTGCTGGCGGTCTCCGGTTGCCTAATCTTGTTGCAGGTTCAGGCGATAAATTTTATCATGTGTACCACAGTATTTCTGAGGAAACGCAAATTATTATTGCAAGGAAGTTTAACGTCAGCCACACTTAATCGCCGACGACGTAGATGGCAGGATCGAAGACCGAGACGGTTTTGGGTTAGGCCAGGTCGAACAAGTGCCTGGTGGGACAATATGATGGGAAATGTCACGGTAGCTAGCGAGTGGAGAGAAAATTTTAGAATGTCCCACCCTACCTTTATGGAACTTTGTGAAGGTCTTAGGTCCCTACTTGAGAGAAAATCAGAAAAAAAAACCGGAGTTGTCGTCGTGTGTAAACGGTCAGGAATCCGAACATCCTTTCAGTGTAAACGCCTACGAATCCGAATACTCCAAAATTGATGAATCCGGAAACATTTACGAATCCGGAAAACTCTCCTCCAGTGTAAACCTAGCCTTAGTGTATTTTCATACTCGTTTACGTGGTCTCGTTGAAGCCTCGCCTTACAAGTCCACCCAGAGATGTAGTTTTCTCAATTTGCAGACCTACATGCTATTTAGAGAACACGAAACCGCAACATTGACGCACTCTGTATTCAGTGCAGGTGTTTAATCCCTATTTTTGGTTCATTGGTCTCATTTCTGTTCTGTAATGCCATGATTAGGTATGTCACTGTACTCTGCCAGTCGCCTTCCGCGGTGATCGCCGTCTTTTTCTCTTAAGGAATAACAATGTACCTGCGGAAAAAGTAAAGAATCGGACCACAAAAGTGATAAAGATCTCCAGAGATCAAGAGCAGATCACCGAGGACCGAAATATTTCCAAATCAGTGGTACTGAGAAAAAAAGCTGTCGTAACTCACTGTGAGGTTGTCCTCGCTCTAGATCAATCAGAACTTTGATTCCCAAATGGCATCAGGCAGATTGTCGATTTCAAGGATGTATTTCAAAACCATTGATCGTAGAATGCTCCAGATATTTTCAAGTTTATAGAGTAAAATATTTAACATATTTTGGAAATAAAAGCTGACGGTTGCGCAGATCAGTAATTTAGTCCATTTTATCTCTCTTACTGTCAATTTTCAAGTTTTGCCAGTGCCCTACCCATCGCTTGCAGTTCATTCGGTCTTGACACACAGAGAAAACTTATCAAAGGGTATTTCTTAGGAATGTTCAAAGCTCATTTCTATTATTTTGCAGCGAGGATAAAGAGAGCTTTCATGCATGTCAAAACAAAACAGGTAAAATTAAACAGCGCCAAGAGTTAACGTTCCCGCCGCGAGATCATAAACTAGCCAATCACATTAACTGTAATATCAATTGGCCAATAAGAGTGCGGATTAGTTTAGCGAGTAGAAAAGGTCAGATACCGAAGGAAGAAATTTGTTTACCAGTTTACTGATCGTTTAATGCCGATGTGAGCGCTGGCTTTGTGGGGAAGCGCAGGTTAGTAAATCATTTTTGTAAGGTTTTCTAATGGTCACATTTTTTTAAACTTTAGGAAAGATAGGTTTGCAGGATTAGTTGAACGAATGTCGATCTCAGCTAAAAAATGTGTGATCATTCGGGTTTGAGATCAATTGCATTTTCCTCTGTGAGTAACAAATTCCCTTATCTTTTGAACTCCAACAGAAAACAACTAGGCAAACAAGTCAATAATAGTACTTGTCCTCCTCAGTACTTAACCTTGATCAATGTTTATTAAAATATGTTTGTTTGGTAAGTAAACATTTCCTCTTTAATATAAATTAAATAAGGATTTCTGCTCTGGGAAATTACACTCTCATTTAATACTTCGTTATTTGGTATAGCAAGAGTTCATTAAGCTTACTCCAGGTAGTTCAAAGATATGAGTCTATTCGGTGAAGCTGGTTTAACTCTTTCCATCAAAATTCAAAACTTTTTTTCAATTTTCTGAGTAGTTTAAATTTGAAAATATTCATGGGTTGTAATGCATTGTGGTGGGGCAATTTGTACTTTTTCATTTGAGATTCCAACGGTGGAGTAATTTACTCTTTCCCACCTATTTTAGAATACCGGGTAATTGAAAATAGAGATACCATTTTTAAACACTAGCTGATCTCACGTTTTACCAGAACATCTACCTACAACAAACGTATGAAACATATGTGTGAACTGCGGTTATGAGACGTATATGAGAACGATCCTTCGCAGTAAAGCACTATTTGAGCAATAGTGAAAATCAAACCTGAAAAAAAAAAAAAAAAAAAAAAAAAATTTCAGGCCTGTACGGGATTCGAACCACTGACCTCTGCGATACTAGTGCAGCGCTCTACCAATTGAGCTAACAAGCCAACTGGGAGCAGGCCATCAAATTAATTCGATATAAACCCGTAGATGATAAATCAAACAACAACAAACATATGAAACATATGTGTGAACTGCGGTTATGAGACGTATATGAGAACGATCCTTCGCAGTAAAGCACTATTTGAACAAATTCCCTTATCTACCTATTATGCAGCCAACAGTCCCAAAGGGTGGGAGAATACCATAAATTGCATACAATTAAAATAGGTTTAAGTCACGAGCTACTTCCAAGAAATTGAGGGAAGAGTATTTCTTTATTTACAAACATATTTAGTAGTATTTACTATATTTATATATACAACAACTTCTACAGCCACCCCACTCTTCTATCCCACCCTAATATATCATTTTACACCACTGGGAGTAGCTAGTAATATTTGCATGGTTAACTAACTTCAATTCATTAACCCTTTGAGTGGAAATTATTTAAATAAATCTAATAACATAGCTTTTTCTTATGGAACAAAAATTATCAATCTGGTTAAGGCACGAAATAAGTCACGCTTTTAAAAGTAACTGATTAATTGATGATAAGATTAACGGGGAACCCCACTATTTCAAACTCAGTTGACTCAACCTCTTGGTAACTCGAACAAGATCTGATTTTCCTTGACCCATTTTTCCAAGCATTAACTATCAGCTGACTCAATCCATTTCTTGTTTCCCTTTGGAGATCAAGTTAGAAAAGTTCTACTATACTTTAATATTGAGAGACTGAAGTGCACCAGGAGAAATTTTATTTGTTTGGCAGTAGTAGAAATTCTTTTTTCTTGTGCAACATAATGCTTCTTATTAAACTTATCTTAAGAGCATATGGAACATCAATTTTAGTAAAAAATAAATGTAGTCATCTAATAACTATTTGTTTTTGTTCAAAATAAAATGAAGAACACTCATAATTTTTCAGAGGAGATCTCTGATGCTAATCTTTATCCATTGGATATGAACAAAAGCAATTCACTTGAATTGTTTATTCTCATTGCATAATGTGGGATATTGCTGGTATATGTTTTGTGTTACGTTATTGTAAACTCAGAATGTATTGTTCTTGCAATCTCAGCGAACATGATGGGATATTTTGGATATTATAATTGATTGAAATATTTACCTTATCACTTAAACAAATTGTCTTTTTTTTTATTCTGACAAAAGGATGATTTTCTCATCAAACTTTGAAGAACCCTTAAGGAATTGTAGCACTAAATTTATTCAATACATATAGTTAACCACCCTACTGCTCAGAATTTGTTGGACATCATTTTTCAACTGTTTAGGAATTATTGCTTTTGGCTGGTGTGTATTGACAGTCTACCAGTGTCTTTTTCCCACGAAAATAAATAAGTTGAATCCTGATGTTCAGCAATTTAAAAATAGGTCACTATTTGTCCCCATTTATCTAAGTTAAATTTAATATACTATTTTAACCATTGTTATGTTTAACATGGTTACAAAAGCACACCATATGTTCAGTCCTTGTTATCAATTAAGCACTTTCCTGTATATAACAAGAGATTTGCCTGTGTGAAAACTTTCAGGTACACAAATGTAGGGATTTGGTTGATGGAAATAGCATCTTTGTATACAGCTTAAATTTCTTTTACTTCCTTTAGTACCAAATGTTCTCGAGTTTACTCCTCAGGGATACTGCACCCATACCTCTCTCTACTGTTATAACTATTGATCAGAATCCCTGTTAAAAGACCCTCCAGGTGTCTACTGTCAGTCAACCTTTTGTATAAGAGTTTTGGGTACCTTACTTCTTGCTGAACTGAACAATGAGCTCCAAATCCAGATCTTAATGTGATCTAAACTGATTAACACTCTCTTAGCTCTCCATGTTAACTTTCAAAAGTGAGCCACAATTTCAGATAACATCTGAGAGTAATTCTGCTCAACATTCAAGGAAGGTAGTGTTACAGACTTGTCACCATCATGGACTGACACACAAGAGAGTGATGTGTTTGCTCCTGGTGTCTGCTTGTTGTTTTCAAGGGAAAGCTGAGGAAACAACTTTTCTGCCAGGCTGGTCATCATGCATGGGTCCTCTTCCAATTTTGGAAGTTGGCATGGTGTTAAATCAGATTGTACTCTTCTAGGTCTGCAAGACAAAAAAATTGAAAATTTACATTTCTAAACTTAACCATTTACAAATAAAATGTATCAGTCAAATGTACTTACAAAATAATGACTTATTAAAATTAAATTCACATTTAAGTTGGTTTATGAAAATTGAACAATCACTTTGTCCTGAAGTTCATATTAAACTGCAAACCGTTCTGGAGTAACCCTGAGATTGTATATAATTATGTAAATGCACAAAACTTTTCAATTGTTTTTAAGTAGACAGTGCCAAAACAATATGCATATGTTTACAGATTTTAATGTATCATGTACATGTGGGTGTGTAATTTACCATTGCTTAATCATGGTTTAAACAGAGAATTCTGCTAGGGGTGATGCATTCACTGTGCTTTTTTCTCATGAGCCAGCTAGGAAAGTTTAGTTCTTGGATACTAAATTTAGCATAAAAAACATTAAACGTGGGTTATACTGTAAAGGTTCATGCATCAACATCAATCGAGATTCTTCCTTGTGTTATGGGATTTAAAATGCTGTTAAAATTATTCAGGATTGTTTTTCAGGTATGTCTCTCATTTTTCATAGAGGTGGCACTTCACATAGTCAGCATCATGTCTTCATCATGATTATGGACATCTAGGAAGGTCAGTTTCATAGTTTGAATGAAACCTTACAAAAACACAATCAGTTGTTACATATGTTAATTTTGATTGTGAGCATCTTTGTTAATGATATTGATCTAAAGTCGACTATTGCTGTTTTGAGTATTGTAGTGAGGTGTCTTGGTTAATCATTGAGTGCTTGCTTCCTGTCCTTTTCATGCCATTTTAGGGCAAGGAGTGCCGGAAAAATTTGCTTATATTTTCAATATCTTCTCATGAATAAACTTTTTCTCTGGTGCAATATCGATCCAACAGTGATCTCATTCTTACACACACGTGCATAACAAACACAGTCTCCAAATTGGAAGTGGGATAAAAAACCTTAACAAGTAACTCCTAACAGGATAGTCAATGATATGATTCAACCAATAGAAAAAAGTTGCAAAGAGACTGTGTTTGCATGGTAACCTACAGATCTCATCTGTTGTAAAAATTGACAAATTATTGAGCACACAAAAGCTTTGTTGTTTATGCATGATTGATGATATGGTGAGCAATTTCATGACTTGACAATATAAAAGTGGCTGAGTATTGGAAAGCAAGGTCACTTGCAAAGTTTTAAATACTACCAACAGTATAGACATAATGGTTATGAAACTAAAAGATGAGAAGCTTTGAAAGGCCTAAGAATTTGATACATCTGTATAGTTAATGTATTCATGAGTTGGAGAGGTACTTAACATTTTTTGCCACAAAGTGTGTATTTGCCTGTAAAACAAATTTTCCATTACTTGGCCATGATTACAGAATATATCTAACCTTAGATGAAAAATCAAAGGAAACAAAAAAGATTCATAGTGGTCAGTTATTAAAAGGATTTCACAACCTCAAATTCCTACCAACACCAATTCATTGCCTACATTTGTCAAGTTTTAGACTGATATTATTCAAAATTCTGGCTAAAACCAATTTACTGGTAGGTACTTAATTTGCAACCAATATGTATCACAAAAGAACACAAACAGGAGGACTGCGGTGAGCTGAAGGTGCTGAATCACTTTTCCCCAGGCAAAATTTACACCCCACAGGGTGATAAACAGATTCACTAATATTGCAGATCCCTTTAACTTAAATTTTTCCACACAAAGCTTTAGTTACACATAGATCTAAACCATGAGCAAAGGGAAAAATGTATTTTGGTGAGGAATCTATAGCAGAGGAAGTGTGAAGAATTATATTTTATAATTGAGGAAAAAGGGGTTGAAAGAACTTGCAATCTAAGATAACTTTAGTTTTAGGGTTACCAACAAAGGAACAAATTTTCCATGTTGAAGGGAAGTATTCATGTGACAGATGACTTAAACTGCAGTGCAGGACTTGACAAATTTTATGAGAGTTGCATTTATTTAAAACAAACAGAAGAAAAGCGCATTCAGATACTAGTTGAATGTGTTCTCTCATAAGCTAGATATCTGATTAGTTATTTTGATCAGTTGCAAGACTTGTTTGAGATAGGTATATCTAAAAGATAGTTTCTGAAATAACATGGCACTCATAGGTCACATAAACTTTAAAAGCCTGCAGACCAACAGGTTACATTATAATAAAATGCTTTAAACACTGACCTTCCTCTTCTGATCACAAATTTCTTAGTCTTGTCCTCCTCTACTGTCTCAAATAGTTTTAACAGCTGCTCTTGTGGAGAAGTTATTACAAGTTTTGGTTCCTTTGGAGGTCTTGGCAAACACTTCTCCTCTGGAGGAGTCACTGGTCTTACTTTACTAACATCATAACTTGTATTGTTGGCATTGTGAAATAATGGTGGTAATGATGATAGTGTTCCTTCTGTGCTCATTGAGCTGTTCTGAATGTTCTTTGGTTCTTGCCAGAATGACTGAGGTAATGCTCTCATTCTCATTGGCAAAGGACCTGCCATATATAAAAGCAAACCATGAGTTAACCTACACTCACAGAATGACTGAGGTAATGCACTCATTCTCATTGGCAAAGGATCTGCCATATATAAAAGCAAACCATGAGTTAACCTACACTCACAGAATCAGTCCTACAAAATCTATGCAGTTTTAGCCAACAGTAAATCCTAGAAGGTAATTTTGGTGTTTTTTTAGAAGAAGAAGAAGAAGTGCTAACACTCAAAACACTAGCTTTAGAAACTGTTTATGATGGCTAATTTACATTATCAACTCAATTGATAAACCAAATCACCTGGTTATACCCCCCTCTGATGCAGCAACACTGTTTCTTTAGAAACTTATCTCCTTTATTCATTTGCAGTTTATCCTATTGTTGGTTAAGTCTTTATGAGGACTTAGTCAGAAGTTAAAGAATTGTTTTCATTTTGTGGAATAGTGCTTATCATTGATGACATGCTCATTTGGTGCTTTCTCAAAGTAAATTAAAAGTACACCCTTGCATTGAAGCCAGACATACATCAACTTTGGTAACTTCCTCTGAATTATGACACAAAGGCTTCTTCAAAACACTTAAATTTGGTGTGATATTGAAGAACTGACCACTGTTCTATTTTAAAGTATACTTCAATTTAAAATAAGAGGTCAGCCATACTTTTAATCGGAGCTGGACAGCCTAACAATTCTACCATATCTACGAATGATGGATTGCTATTAAACAAAACCTATATACTCTACACTTTTTCATGTCATCTGCAAAACAGGGACAAAGCAGAACATGTCAAACTCTTCACCAGCTGTTATATTTTTGCACCTTGCCTGTAGACATTTAATATCACCATGTACACCCATATAACTAGCATTGCAACATATCCAGCCAGACTGTCTGGCTATCCTCGTCTCCTTTTAACCAAGGCTTCTGTTACTAAAAAGCCTGTTATTGATATAAGGTATGTTACTTTTCTCACACTTTGATCAATAATTTGATGATTTGAAAACTAGTTTTCTACTTGCCATGTTGTTTGAATTGAATCCCTAGATGTATGCAGGCTAATACTATTCAGTTATTACTCCATAAAGGCAACTGAAAAATATTTTGTTCGCAATTAAACTTTAGCAATTGGATTTGAACCATGTAGATCGTGATTATCTTTAGATAAGGTCCCTTGATTAACCATTAAGATATTTAATATTCAATCTTAGCTTCAATCATCTTTAACGATTTACAACAGTGATAAGCGGCACTTTTTTTTTTTTTCAAGCAAATATCAGGAAAAAGGCACTTGAATGAAACGTGGTTGGCTTTTCCAGGAGACGTGATTTCCATTTTAAGTTAATATCATAATAACATGAACTCTTTCCAATTACGTTATATAGTAGCTGGATCTGTTTCTCCTGGTAACCAATTATTTCATTACCTAGGCAGCTCTTAGGTCAGATTGTGCACAGTTAAAAGATTGTGGTTAAATGATACTAAAGGTGGGTTTTATATTATTAGAACAATAGCATTCCAAGTTTGGCAAAATCTTAAAGAACAACAAAATAAGAAGCTGCAAACGTTTGGATTAATTCCATAATTTTGGATTGATGTCACAAGGTCTTAAAATATTGCCCTAAGTTTGAAGTTTTGCAGCTCATTCTAGATTGAGGTCTGTCTTTGAAAATTTTTGGTTAGCAGAGTATTGTGTGATGAAGGAGTATGTTGATTTTACAGCAGGGAAATGATGATTCATTAATATTAAATGCTGGTGCTTTATTGTTGGAATCATTTATCAGTTGTTTTAATTGAGATATAAATGTGAGGTTTGCTCTGCAGTATTCACTAGAGGTGTTGTTGATTGTTCAACCATGCACCACAGCATGCGTACCAGTTGTATAGACACTCGGATAAAAGTGACCTTTTGCCGTCTACCACAAATCGCATTTTCATGCTTAAAAACCTCGGTTGGTCGGCACCGGAAAGGTGAAAGAAAATAAGTAATATCTTAGTAGAATATGTTTTTTTGTTGTTCATTTTGAATACAAAGTTATTTACATTAAGTCTAACCAAGACGGGGTGACATTTTCAAAAAAGCTGAAAACCTGACTTGAAAATGGAACCGCACGATTCTCTCTCTACTTTACCTTTCTACCGGAGACATGGTACATAAAAATAAGAACAACTAAACCAGTTTAGCAGATAAGTGATAAGTCTGTGCCCTTTGGCAATATTACGTACTAAAATTTACATACCGCACTCATTTCGCTAATTTTTGATTCGATGCGCATTTCTTTCAAGCTCGATATCACGACTTAAATGGAGAAGTTCAGGTAGACCTAGTCTCAAGATGATATCTACCCGAATTCATTTATCCAAAACGTTAAGTGGTTGTGGACACTAAGTGATGATACCGACTCTATACACTTGTTTCATTGCACATTAATTCCCTGTGTGTAATCTTAGTGAGCCGCTTGCCTTTTGAGTTACTTCAGAATGATTCATCAACGAAAATGCTCAAAACAACCATTTCGCAGTCTGTTCCAATCCAGGTCAGATTGTCTCTAACAGAAGGCGACTTGTTTTGGTCATGATGTTTGCGATTTGCATGACAAAATGATTGCCGTTCGGTCACGGGATATTTTATTTTAAAGGCTCTTTGACATGGTTGAAACCGATTTTGCATGTTCAAGGGCGAATTCTCGAAAAGAAAGAGCAAAAGGCATGCACGTGTATTGGTTTTAGTTGAGACGGTCCTCGAAAGAACTTTTCAATAGCATGAAGGCATTATTTTCTTTTAGTAACTCAAAACATGACCCTTCGGTTTTGTCCGTCTGAGGATTTTGGAATCACTGGAGCTTGAAGAGCGGTTCTCTCTAAGAAACACGAAGGACAGACACCGCGAATCACTTAGCTTAACATAACCATACCGCAAAAAAGATTTTTTTTTTTCAAGAGTCGCTTGAGCGGTAGATTAGTGTATCTGTAGCAAACTCATCGAAATTTTTCTTAACGTCAATTGAACTGGACCTCGACCCTCTGTGCAAGTGAAATGTTTATATAAAACAAAGAGCCACAAGTAAATACGGCCACAATATATAAAGCGATTTTCGAGAAAAATATGTTTGTTAGGTAAACGTTGAACGAAACAGAAGGGGGATTTTGATCGCATACTTGTGTTTGAAAACACGATCAACAGTGAGACGGGTGCAAAGGTACAAATAGACTCGTTCTTGTTTAAGAGAAGTTACTTATTCCCTCATTAAAAACAATTCCCAGAGCGGCAGCACGCAATGAAACAAGTCACGTATGCCTGGGCTGCTTTGATTGATAATCGTGACAGAAGCCAACATCTTATATCGTACATGTAGTCTTGATACAGATCCACTAACAAACTAGCTTAAGTTCACTTCAAAGTAAATGAGACTGGATGAAATCGCCGCGCCGAAGGGCGCTCTGATACCGTGATGGTACAGTGAGCATGATCAAATTGGTTTAAAGCTCTGTTGGAGTAAATTCATCACACCCCAACCACAAAATATCAGTCGTCACTCTGTTATGGGAAATCTGAATGACTATTTAAATGAAATCGCGGTCGAAACACCACAATGACTTAAGTTGGATCGTACTGGGTTTTTTTAAAACGAACGCAATCGATCGGTGGCACAATTTCAGTAGGAAACGTATCACTTAATAACACAAACTCACCTCGCTTAGGTTTCAGTCGAGCTTCAAGTTTGTTAAAGTCTGGAGACGTCTCCCTTCGTTTCAAAGCGAGGTTCCCTGCTTGGGAGAGCAAAAGTCTTTGTTTTCGGCCTCTTTTAGATAATTCCTTAGCCGGGGTTTCGCGGATTGGTAATAGCGCGGGAGCGCCAACCCTATTTAGCGAAAGACTCTTGCCTCTCACTACCAGTGGAGGAGGCGATTGAGGCGAGGAAGGTCCGCATGGACTTGGCGGAGAAATACTTGGAGGAGTCCTCCAGTTCAAGGTATCCTTGTGCTGAAGTCTTTTTCGTTGAGGATCCATACTACAAGGAACTGCCAAGTCACTTTGGTACAATAATTACTCCTGCTTGCACCTTCCGGTCAGAATACTGCAGTCAAATAAGTGGCGGTGTTAGGTTTCGAACAGTTTAACATAGATTATCTTGCCTTGTTGCAAAATACCTCTCCTTTGAAAAACCTAGTTGATGACAGTTTATTCCCATTTCAAGCTAATACTGGAAAACTCGACTGTACGTCAAGAGTGATTCACGCTCGAATCGAACAAGTGATCACTCGGTGATGGTAACCATGTGTTTTCGCGCGTTACTAATAAACTGTGGGGTTGTGAGCGTTATGTGATTGGTGTATATTTACGTCACCAATTCCTCCTTCCATTGGCTCAATTCACGTGTTGCGGGCTTTTGTTCCAATTGTTGTCTATTGTTGTCAGGGATTCGGCTGGAAGTTTCCGACACATTCCGCAAAGAATTTGCATACTGTTCGGTTTAGTTCATTTCTAAGAATGGAACATTCGTCAACCCTTCTTCCGTTAATTATGTCAGTGAAAAACAAAAAACATGGGATTTGTGCATACAGAATTGATCAAACAAATTCTCAGAGAAAAGTAAGAGCGTTAAGTAATCGCTATGTTAAGTACCTCAATATTAGACTCGTCTAGGTAAGATAATACATACATGTAGATCCATCGAACGCCGTTTGTGCATGTATATGTTATGTGACAAAGAGAACAAAAAAACCGAGAAATACTGATGACCGCGATTTCCGAAGTAATCATTTAGACATAGGTACAACAAGTACCCGAAATGATACAATTTTTCTGGCTGTGAGTGTTCGCGAAAATTTGGATTAGTTTCTTACTTATCGAAATATCGCAGTCAAAACATACTCGAAGATACCAATTACGGTAAAACTGAAGGAATCGTTACCGCGCCCGTCCCTGGCTGCCTAGAGACCCAGATAAACAAATTGAGACGTGTGCGCGGGATCCGGAACTGAAGGCAATATTTATCATAAGTGCGATGCTATATAAGATCCAGGTCAGCCTAACGTTTTCATCCTTAACGGGACACGTATTCATAAAAGGAAAACTGATTTGTATGTTAGTATTCCGGCTATGCGCGGAAGGTAACTCCATTGAAAAATACTACACAAACAATATTTTTGTGGGAAGGTCCAGTTGTTTTGAACGTGAAATTTGAAATGGCGTTCATGTGACATTGTGACATAACAGTGAAATGGAAAGTGATAACCCCATTCAAGGGAGCTGCCTAACCTGCTGTGAAAGCAAATCGCCCAAAATAGCCTCGGGAGACATAGTGTTCATGCCTAAACTGATTTTTTTATTATTTTTTACCGGGGGAGGTGGCGAAGTTTCTTTTAGATAGAGCCGATTATGTTCGTCTCAGATTTTTCGGCCGTATTTCGTCAGTTATCGCGACATCTATAATTTCTCGCTTCTCCACATCTTCTATGTTTTATTTTTTTTCTGATGAATTTTTGTGTTTTGCCATTAGCTGACAATGAGGAAGGGAAAGAGAAGAGATCCCACTAAGTCCTTTGAAAATTTCAGGTACTAAGCTTTGTGGAAAGATCTGCCGTTGTTCATTAGTTAGCATTACAAGAGCAACGCCTACCTTGCTGCTTTAAAACTGAAATCGAGCATGAACGGTTCTAAGCTCAGTTTGTAGAAATTTTAGTCTTCAAAGTTTATACGTCAAGAGTTTTGTTTCTTTTCGTTGATGTTTTTTGTGATTGATCGCAAGCTGACGCGTTCGAACCCCAAAAGTTTCAACCTGTGTCCCCCCCCCCCCCCCCCCCATCTCTTCTCCCATAGGACAGAATCCAAAGGCAGGGCGGAAAGAGACGAAATCATTGACGCAACGTCTGTTCGGTCAGTATCCCGTCAGATCCGGTCGATCTCGAGACAGCAGTGGATTGAAATAACCAGGAATCACGCTAATCATTGAGAAGCAGACACCAAAACAAGTAAATGCGATAAGTTGTGATAAGTAGCCATATGTTAGGGAGAGAGACAGCGCGTGCTCGCTCGCATGACTGCTAACACTTGAGATCAGCCTGATGATTGATCGTTTCTTTTTGTTCTCTCTGTGTTTGATTTTCCCTAATGGCCTCTAAAGTTTTACAGTTAATGAAAATGTTTTGAAGGAACTGCTATGAGAACGACAATCCCGGAAGGCTGTTCAGTGGATACCTAAAACCTTTTTTCCCTTATTTACTACCACTGGTCTCTGATTGTACATTCAGGTCTCTTGGCCAGAAACAATCAAATGCCTTTATTGGAACTAAATGATTTTCATACACCTGTAACAGCCTTTATCCGATACTGTTTTAGAATACCTTATCGAAGTATTCCGATTTTCGCAATCCTAATATCGCCGTAGACAAAACAGATTGGAAAGAAACATGTTTCCTTCCGACTCTCACGCAACTTAATCCTTTTCATTGTTTCTATTGCTTAGAATTATGTAATACAACACGGAAAAACCCCGAAACTATTGTTTTCGAGTTGCTATTGCGTTGTTTTTTGGTTCGTATGGTTTCATTCGTGTCCTTATGGCGCTTGCTCTTCCGTTTTAGGAGACAAAATGACGCACGCTCTGTGGAAATGGCCATCTGCTGTCACCATGTTTTCCTCGTTTAATTTCCCCTCAAATAATTGCTTTTTGGGTTGTATAGTCGTGATGTAAATAATGTTTAGACATGTTGGACGTACTTTTTTGCGGCAAGGTTTATCAAAGTTAAGCTTCTCGATGGCACGCGACACCGTGTAGTCGATAGTTTCTTTCGCTTATTTTTGATCTTGTTTTTAAATATCACTAAGCGGTGAAGCATTTGTATCTATGAAACTTTATCAAAGAGTTGGAAAAAATTCGAAATATGAGACTCCCTTTGTCAGAGAAGTAGACTTAGGTTGCTCTGCTGACAGGTGTAACAGAAATTCCTCGTTAAACACATAACTCAACCTTTTCATACTTTTACGATCATTCCTGAAGAAAGTTCATTCCTTTAAACCCGCCGGCGTTGTTCATCATTTTGCTCTTTGTTTGGTTTTTCTTAATTTTTACTCTTGTTCTTCTATTTTTGTCCAGCGTTATTTATCGTGGTTTTGCCTTGTTGTTTTAATAAGCATCAAATGTTAAAAAATAGACATCTTTAGCCATCGAAAACCCAGGATTCGGAACTTTATTACCTGACTTCGATTAAGGCCGATTTCATAAGGTTTAAAAGCTCTTTAACAGCATGCGTGCAGACAGCTTTATAATCTTATCCCAGTCTGCACGCATGTTCTGTTTGTTTCCTTGCATAATAATAGTGTCCATTACGGGTGCGTTCCCGAGCCCTTAAGGTCAAGTTTTCTATTCGTTTGTGAATCATTTCTACGTGTCATCTTATTAATATTTAACAATCTCCATTAGTTTGTAAATCACTAAGGTATCTTTATAATTTTTGAGTATGTAACAAAACCATCACTGACCAAGTTTCTCATTGTTGTCATGATAAGGTGAGCTGAAATTGCTAAAGATCGTTGTTCAAACTGACGTCAACGAGTTCTCCGATAATGCAGGAAAGGGAAATCATATTTTAAACCCTTCTCATTCCTTCAACGAGGAACAAATACATCATTCACCTTTAAAACGTATTTGACACCTAATTTAAGCTGCAAAATGCGCGATGAAGATGTTTGCACTCAGTGGTTTCGTCATAAGATTTTCCCTCACAAATATTTGTGGACTGAAAGGTATCCGTAGTCTGTGAAATGCTATACTCTGCATGGCTTGAGCGTGCCCAGATAAGAAGTGCTTTATTAAGTCCACAGATGAATGACAGATTATTAAATTCCAAGGGTTTATAGTCGGCTTTGCTGGAGGTCGTAGAACGGGCCCGGGGCGGTCAAGTTGAACATTGTTTGCCAAAATCGAGAAACGGGATCAACAGATCATACTTGTGTGACAGAGAGCTATGCCTACCTCTTGCTCAAGTTGTATCTGTAAAGCTAAGGTTTCTTGTATGAGGTGGCCAGCTAAAACAGTCAATATTATTCTAACAAAGAATAGACCACACGGCAAACCTTAAAGCATAACTTCCTGGGATTAAAATTTCCTTTTATTTATTCCACAAGGTGCGTAATTGCTACTGACAGTTATTGCTTAATAAGCATTAAAGAACAGGAATCTAAATATGGTGTTTTCTTGCTCGTGAAGCTTCCAATAGACACTTATATGACGTATCAATCTTTTTCCCTTGTTGTTCTTAGTGTACATTTAGAAGCTTTTAAAATCCAACTGACACTTTGATTTGCTTCAAAGTTGAGTTGCTTCAGGTCATCGGATTTTGAACTCTTAGTAAAACTTTATTCGAATACTGTTAAATGAGCAACTCCCTCATCATCGAAGGATATGTAAAACGTTTCGTTTTATACATCTTTTGTTCGTCAGTTAGGGACTGTGCATTTACAAACTGAGTAAAGGGCATATAACAAGAACTGCTTCAATTCAGAGTAACTTTTGTGTTAAAATGTTAGGCAAGCTACCTGCTAATATATGGTTTTATTTCAGTTGCATTTAAAAGAAAAAAGACAGAAATATGCATGTCGGGCCGACCTGCATATTTCGATCTTTTTGCTCGGGATGCTGTGTAATTTGGATGTTTTACTTATTCACACCTTCTATGTAAGGTGTGTGAATTATATCACAGGCAGCCCAAGCTCTCTTTGAGAACCACACAAGGAACACAATTTACATATCGTTAATTTGCATTTGGTTAAGAGAAAACCAGGATTAAAAAAAACCGCTTAAATCAAGTGAAATCGGTAAAATAATGACACGAGGAGCAAGCAACACACGTATAGAATAAGGTAAGCCATTTTTATTTAATATTTTCACTTTTAACTATCTCGATGGATATCTTGTAGAAAATCCCATACAAATCCTTATAAATCGATATGCAAATTGTGTTCCTTGTGTGGTTCTCAAAGAGAGCTTGGGCCGCCTGTGGTTATATTTAAGACTGGTGCAAAGATTTCTTGAACTGAACTTCATAAAGGGAACGATAAAACCTAACTAAAAGTGACCGGAAATTACTGAAAAATGCGCAAAGTTAATAATTTTAGGAGGTGGATCATAATTTACGATATGTTTCAAACAGGTTGACAAGTTTTTTTGTATGTTTATGGAAAACTAAAGAACCCCAGTTCTGAAGTGTGAAGTAATTTGCTAGTGATCCTTTATTTCCACAACAGTTACCCTTTATTTGATGTGACCCACGACCTCTCTCCACCTCTTAGTTTGAGAAAAGACAGCAAATTGTGCCCCATGTACCATCATCATGAACCCAAACGTTTTTACATTAGTCCGCTCGTCAAATAAATCCCTTTCCCTCTATTTAAGTCCCAAAGAGTTGAAGCAAGATGACTTTCTCTCAGCGGGGGCACTAATTGGACGTATCTGTGTCTTTGTTTGGATGGTTTGTGCTGACCCTGTTTTCATCCATGAAGGCTTTGGCAGTTCTTTCGTTCAAAAACTGAAAAGGGAGGTACTTTTAAAAACAGTCATTAAACCTTCTGCCGTCAGATTAAAAGTTGTCTTATTTCCGCTTCTCTTATTGATCGTCATCCTGATTTCGCCCTATTAAAATTTCGAGATTGTATTACTGTCTGCGTGCCAAAATCCAGTGATTATTACGCCACAGCTTTGCATAAATATACCTAGTTTACTTTTACCAAAGCAATAAATGGGAGTTGGGGGCGGTATCTTATTTGTTTTTCTCTAGAGGTCAAGGGCAACTGCCTTTCGCTTTCGTGTCGGAAAAAAAGAACAACCGATCGGTCGTACACTTTGTTTGTCAGCAAGTTACGAACCTGCGGCCTCTGAGATCAATTTTCCATGTTTCTATGATCTTTTTGGCATAGAGGTGAGACATTTTAACTACTCTCCGAATGCGAAGCAAGAAAACTAAATAAACCCGCTTACACTTAGACCAATTCGCTAGGATTTCCGGTAGTCTCTAGGATGTAGAATCGATCTTGTGGTCTCCCGTGCAGTGCACTAAATCTCCCATTCAAAAGTAAATTTCAATTTATTATTTTTTTTATGAAAGAGGTGAAATAAGCAAAGGTTATTACTGTTGAAAAAGATTATGTGGTGGGGGGGGGGGGGGGGGAGAGAGTTCTTGTTGAAGGATGGCTGTATTCTTTAGAATTTGTCATAATATACTTTGGGTTTAGCGACAGTTCTTAGCTTTGCGAGAGACCGCCGAGGGGTGGGAACATCATCTGAAATTAGACATCTCTAGACTTCAAAGTTCTAGAAATTCGCATCTCTGCGATCAAGACTCGGCCCATAAACAAATGAAGTGGACAGGGAGCTTCCCTTTAATTACGATTGATCGATAAGACGATTTCACCGCAAAGGACCACGCGCCATGCTACTGCTGCCGCTTCTTTTTAAATTTATTTCAATACCTCGTAGCTTTGGCTAGTTTGTAATCAGGCCCGGACGACTAACTCTACTAGCTAAAATATTAGCTTCTCAGTTTGCCATGAAATAGCCAGCTGTGTACTTCACATCTGTTTGGTTTTATTTTTAAAGGGTACGTTTTTATGACAGTTTCTCCATTAAGTTTTCTTTCACGCAGGCCTAAAATTTGATTTAAACACAGAAGATAGCAGTGACGATGAACAATACGATTTTAAGACATTGAAGCTTTAAGGGAACTAAATTGTAGTAGAGTGCGAGGAACGGGCAAAGAGCAGCAGTTGTGAAACTGATAGTGTTTCTTAATTCCCAGATCCTTCATCTTTGGTTGCGCGGACCCAAATGTCACGTGATATATATCCCATAAGTCTGTGCTCTGTTATGTCGGTCGGTGAAATTTTGCAGAAGTTGGAACCATCTTACTAATTGTAAACCCTTTTTTTACAATTATTAGGCTCCAGTGTTGTTTATATAGATAACGTTTGGATAAAATACAATCTAAGGACGAATTAGGACCATGGCGACGAATATGTACTTGGAACATTATCTTGATAGTAAGTGCTTTTGATTTCACCTCACTATGACGATCCCGCCAGAATCCCCACTCATTTGCATTTTGAAAAAGAAAAAATGGGTAAAGCTATCGTTGCCTCGTCGATATAATGATTTGCTCGTCCCGGCAAGTTTTCTCGTAACTCCAAAACCTAGAAAAGTCTGGGAATGTCGATTTTGTAAGGAAATCGGGTGGAAATAAAGTTAAGCTTATATGTTAAATTATTTTAGGCTTGCGTACAACTTTACAGCCACAATAAGTGATGGTCGGATGTGGGTATAGGTTAATTTAATAGTGAAGCTTAACTTCTTGAAGTTAATATGTTCTTTATGATATCGATCCCATTTCCTTTAAACTGTGATTTCTCTCCGCGTTAAATAAATGTACGAGCGCGAAAATCATCAAGTTAACATAACACACTCGGATGAAAACATCTAAGAATGGAAAGGGTTTTCCCTGCGAGTGCTCGTTATGACACATGTTAATAGACAGACGACACTGCTTTGCCTCTTAGGTATTGAAAATTTGCCATTTGAACTTCAGAGGAACTTCACACTTATGAGAGAACTTGATCAAAGGACACAAGGTAACTTGGGTACACGTACATCCCACTGGCCGAAAATCTACTTTACAAATTAATCCACTTAAGCGACTAACACAATCCACACAAAACAAACATTACGAAACAGTTGCTTCTCTTGTCGCTTTTTATAGTCTACCAGAAAATATTAGTTTTCCAATGGTTTGCCTTTTCGAAACAAATGTGACTGTTCACGAAAACACATCCGAGTGATTTCAACCATGGCATATATTGCTTGGAAATCAGAAGGTACCCACATTTCAGGAAATGAAGAGAATTTCTTAAAAGGGAAATCTTCAAGGTCAGGAAAAAGTTAGGGCATTTTATTTTGACTCAGGGAAAATTGATATAGAGAAAGAAAAGTCAGGAAAATTCGAAAAATTCAGCTAAAGGAAGGAAGAGGCTTTTGTGGTCACTTTGATGTCAAAGATGTTTTTCCATAGTTGAGAAGTTGAGCAGTTTTTTCTATTAATCATCTTAGGTGAGGCCATAACATAATTGTTTTCATGTATTTCAAATTTGATGAGAGGAAGGACAACTGAGCAAGGATGGATGCCACCACTGCATGTTTTGTATCATGCTGGTCCCGTCTGGCTGTAGTGACCATGTGACTGTGTTATGTCATAGTACTATGGGGCTATTGTTTGAAAATCCCTCAAAGATCTTCATAGGATATCCTTAGTGTAAATCTCGTTAAGGTCTTATCAAACTTATCTCCCTTTGGAAATCTTTGTGCTGCAAGATTTCAAACAATCTGTACTAATAATCTTGACCTTATAGGGATATTTCTTAGTCCATTTTGAATGTTTTAATTATACTACAATCTAGATATCAAGCAGTGATACTGATGGTAATAAAAATCTCATTAAGGTCTTTGCATACAAATTTTGGTCAGTGGATCTGCTTAGCTTGATAACCATGACAATTTGATAGTAGGATTTTCAGCATATATAATTCACATTTATCCTTGCAAACCACATTTGTCCAGTAGGATTGTATTATGTGCATTTTTTCTGTTAATTGTTGATGACACTTTTAAACCTCCAACCCTCATTTGAATTCCTCTTCATTTTATTAAAAGAATGTTTTCCCATATCACAAACAAATGCCCTAATGTTTTTTTAATCGAACAAAAATGTCTTTTATTGAAAGCTATCTAAATTCTTAAAACTTTGTAACTTTCTCTGCTGTATTATCTTATACTCTGCTGTTCTCTTCCCCTTTTTTTTTTTTACTTTATCTTTGTGTATAGTTAATAGAAGAATCTGCAAATTGTACTTGTAAATTGTGTTCTGGGAACACGCCATCCCCATGGGATGGCAAATACGAACAATAAGTCTGTTTAATCACATGCTCAACAAAGTGTGGTGATTTATATAAATAACAATTAAGAGGAAATTATTTCAATGAATAAAGTGACTGTCACAAAAACATGGAAATATGGCAACAAAACTTTTGTGGATCACAGAAATGCCCGACTGTCCAATCTTTCCAGTTCCGCATTGTAAGGGGGAAAGTCAAAGTTTTCAGAAACTGTTGAGGTCTTAAAAGTGAAAAAATATTACCTCAGAAAGAAAAGAAGGAAAATAGGAAATTGATAACCTTGAAATAGCATTGCACATGGGGGATGTTCATCAGTTTAACTTTCAATAGTATGTTGCTGAATTTTTTGTAATACAATGCATTTTTGCTCACATCAAAACAGTAATTAATTTACTTGATTGTTGGAAGTGTTGCAGCTTGATAAATGTTCACCATTCTGGTTATTTAAAGTGAGTTGCTAACAAACTGAACATTTTGTTTTTTCATATAAGACCTTTCAAAGGAGATCAACAGTATGTCAGAAGAATACATGGCAAATGTGCGTAGTATGGATGCTGCAAAAAGGACATTACATTTGAAGAAAATTGAAAATGCTTTTGTCAAAAGTCGAGAATATGGGGATGATAAAGTTCAGCTTGCTATGCAAACATATGAAATGGTAAGTGATTTATGAAATGGAGGCAATGTGATATCACAGAAAAGTATTATTTGATAACATCTACTTACCATAACCAAGATGTTGTAAGTAATCTAGTTTGGGAGTGTGAGGTACAGCTTAGGCTCGATGAAAAAGTTTGTTACTCTGAAAATTAAGAAGCTGTTATGTGTAAAATTCAACTGCTTGTTATCTACTTAAGTCCCCATTCCTCACCTCTATAGAAAATTAACTAGCCTCAAGGATATCGTAGACCTTTGTGAGTGTCTGCAGAAAAAAATTTTATCGTGCCATTTGAAGGCTAACCACTATAAACTATATATCAGTGGAAAGGTTATGAAATGCACTATTCAAAAAAATTAGCATGGATGACACTTCTTTGAGCAAATTAATCATATAATAAATCTTACCTCACAAATAAAACTTCTGCACAATTTTAATTCTGAGGGGTGGATCTTCAAAACCTTGTGGGGATTTTGGGGTATTTTTATTTTTGCTTTGCAATTTATTTGTCAAGTTTGCTGATCAAAATTTTAGCAATATGATTAACCTTGAAGGCCATTGTGGAAGATCCATTTTTAGAACAAAATTTTGCCTTGGGGATTTTAGGTTGGTATCTTGGGAGTCTTCAGACCAACTTTCATGGCAATCAGTAAAGTTTTATACCCTATTATATCTGTGCTCAAAACTATAACTTTTTGAAAATTAATGGTTTTCCTGGGACAAGTAGTAGGAAATTATCAGTGTATAGTCCTGGAAGGAATCTAACTGGTCCCATCTATTATTTTGATTCATTCACTCGGAAGAATACAGTTACATCTATCTTCCAGGGAAAATGATGGACCTGAAATTGTCAGTACCATAATATTTATCTACAGTAGTATAAATAGTTTTGAAATAAAGGATAACTAGAAAAACAGCGGCAAGCAGCCATGATGTCAAGCAATTTCCCGCCATGCATTGCTGCTAATCTACTGCACATGCTAGAAAGTGTTTGCTCGAACCAGTACCTCTCCATTTTCACAATGGTGTCACAGCATGGGTCTTTGCACATTTGTAAATAAAGACAAAGCACACATTTAATGGTTGTTTTTATTGACTCAAAATTCATAAAATACAAACCAGATGAAAACAAGAAACTGAAAGTTCCTATTAATTGGATTTATAATTATGCTAATGTAATATTTTTTTAATATAAGGTTGATAAACACATTCGCAAACTGGATGCTGACTTAGCAAGGTTTGAATCGGATCTTAAGGAGCAACATGCCAAGGAAGCAGGCTACTCAGATTATGAAAGTGAGTTGGTTATTTGGACTCTGATATACAACTTGATAAAAGTTGCCTAACTTTATTTTGTTGTGGAAAAAGCTGGAAAGAAGCTCAGAGCAGTTGAAAATTTTTGCTCTGAGAGTAGAAATGAAGAATGCTGCCCAACAAGCAGAAAAAAATGTGAATTACAACTTTTCCTTTACTTTTTCAACTCAGAATGAGAAAATCCCAATTCCATGAAAAATGCAAGGCTTTTTTTCTCATTTCTGTAACAAAGTGACGTGAGGACAGCAGGGCCGGATTGCTTTTTCCAGACCTGCTCGCATCAACCTGTCAGGCCCTCACACATGTCAACTTTCTTTATGGTTTTCTATGGGATTGGATTGCACGAGTGGAAATGGACATGTCAATGATAAGAGTTCTTATTCAAGATCTGCATGTGCAATTTAGTCGGGCAGCAGTCCCTGTAGTAATATGCGTGAAAGTGAGGATTACAGATCAAGCTTCCCTGAAGTTAACTAGAATTGTGAAGTCAATTACAAGCATGAACATTGAAAATGTTAAAATTATTTGAAAAATCAGCATATTTATCTGCCAAAGAGAAAGTGAAAATATTAAGGGCTAAATACCCTTGGATTTTATAAAAAAAAAAAAAAAAAAGGCTGTTAACAGTACCAGAAATTGTATATCAGAGATTGAGAAATGGAGATCAAACTCCACAAAGTAATTGACAGGCTCAATTAAAAGTCAACCACTTCGATGTGTCTGAAGCTTTCCAGTGAGGTTAAATGAAAGATTCCTCCATTGCAAACTCTTACTACTAGTGCACAAACCCTCATGCATTGAAAAAACCGTTATGTCAAAATGGGTTGTCTCAGTTTGGTGGACAGAGTGAAGCATGAGTTGTCCAGTGGTCAGAGCGCTGGACTCTGGGTCGGACAGCCCGGGTTCAAGTCCTGGCTGGGGCACTATGTTGTGGCCTCAAGCAAGTCACTTCACTCACATTGCTTTGTCTTCTCGGATACGACGTAAAGCCGTAGGTACCATCTCCTGCAGGGTTTGGGGTAGGAGACGTTAATTTCCCACGCACGAGATTACTGTGTGATGGATTTCCTCCCCTGGGTGGGAAGGTGAGATCGCTACATGGACTGAAGCGGCTGCCGAAGGCACCTGATAAAATGCTGATGTCTGATCTCAACCTTACTACATTGAGGCTGAAAAGCCCCTTTAGGGGAGCTTCAATTAATACTGCACTGCGTTGCACTGTACTGCGTTGCACTGTACTGCGTTGCACTGTACTGCGTTGCACTGGATTCTCTTTTCTCTACTTGCCCCAAAGTTGTTTTGATTGAAAGGAAAGAGTGATGACAGTGTCAATCTGCATTATCCAGGGTATTGAATTTGACAATATTTTGACAGTAAAACAATCACGGATTGTCTAAGACATGAGATATGAGAAAAAAGTACTTAGGCCTCACTCAAACAGAAATGGCCCCACTGAAATTGAGAAAATCCTTGCTGAAGATGATATAGAGATAAGCCATTGGAGTGTCATCAGATTCTTAATAAGAAGATTTTCTAGGGAGGTAGTCATTAGAGAATTTAGCCAGGACTGGACATCCTATTGTTGTTACAACCAAGGTCATGAATTTTACCAACCCCAAAGTGGAAAGTAACAATGAACTGACATAGCAGAAGTTCATAAGAAGGTTCCTTCTTTACTTCGGGGCTCATTTCTCAGAGCAAAGGTCAGACGCCTGTGATGAAAGCTTGGGTGGGTGCAATCAGGCACAAAGTATTTTCAACTAATTAGTGAGCCTGACAGACTGAAACAATTGGAGTTCCAGGAGGTATGATACTCATGGACAAGTGTTTGGTTCACCTCAAAACTTGTAGTTAAGTAAGCTTTCATTGATGGTGGGAGCAGCTGAAGATGATTGGCAGACCCAAGCATCCTGTCAAAGTATATTTGTGGAGGAATTCTGAAGAGAGGGCCAACACTACTGGTGATAATGAGCGAATCATGGATGCAGAGTTTTAAGTCTACAAAGTGCTTGACAAACAGCTCCTGCCAATCATCCAATCAACTTTTCCAGGGGGCCCACACCTCTAGTGAGACATTGACCTCAAGACACAAGCTACCGAACCATTAACTTTGTGAAATTTTATTTTACTTTCATCGGGGCTTTTGATAAGAGTCCAAAACAATTAGTGTTATGCAGCCTTTACCAGTAGTGCGAAGGCAAAAAGATTTTTTTCAAAGTGTATTTATTTGTATATGTGGCACCAGGTGTGAAGAGGAGGAAATTATATCAGGGCTGCTCAAAAGTTAGTTTGAGCATACTTCAATTTCAAAGGCATCTTCTAAACAGATTTACTTATTCTGCAGGTGAATCACCAACACCAAAGCGCAAGAGCAAGTCAGGTAATATTTTGTTGGTAAAAGTTATTTATGTATTGTTGAAGGTGGTTTAGGTGTTGTGCAAAACAATTTTCTCCCATGGTTTCCCTTCTTCTGTAATGTAATCCTGTCATTAGGCTTAGCCTCAAAGTCCATCCATAGTGAGTCATCCATAGAGTCCGTCCATAGAAGGTCAGGGTAGCCAATTTCACCCTTAAAGTGCCCCTGAGGCAAAAATTGACCATTTTATTTTGGCCTAAATTGTTTACACAATGTTGAATTGGGTCAAGTTAAGACCCTTTTTCCCATTACAAACTCAAAACAAACCTTTGATGACCAATTTTTACCACTTCAAAGTTGTCCAAAAATCGTCCACCATTGCTGAAAACATGTTCAACAAACTTATGCTTTGCTTTGTCACAACTCTCTTTTTTCACTGCACAGAGAATCACACATATTACTTTTTTGAGAACTATTTCGTTACCAGTCGGGAAATGTTAAATTTGTCAGACGATGAATTGTCCCAGAAATCATCTGAAGCTTCTGTGGATAGTTTTGCGCCAACAAACGATGAATTTTTGCCATGCGAATAAAGATAAACACAGAACGGCACGGACTCTCCATGTGGCTTTTGTGGTCGCATTGCGTTATCACCTTCGAACTGTATTTGTGCTTGTAGTAAGGGATTTTCCTTTTTTGTAAGAAATGATCGGGTGATTAGTAAAAATAGTTTTCGGCAGTGGCTAATTGTGTATCCGAAGGCGGATATTGGGAGTTTGTGAAAGCTATTTCTAAGCCATCAATGTGTTTTCCCCGATGCATTTGGTCAATGATCTCATTACGCAAACCGTATAAATGATTTCTGGTTTTATTCGATCTATTAAGGAAAACGTTGCATAATATTAGATAGGGAAAACTACAGGGCAAAATACAACATAAGCAAACTACAGTGATTTATCGCATATCATTGACCACTTACTTCTGTGACGATATCCAGCAGATTATTCCTAACCACTCTTAAACAGGGGGGGACAGTTCAATTGGGTATCTGGTTGGCAAAATCATATGAAACGCCGGTCAGCGAGAGAACAATTTAGCACGGAACGATTCCTTCTAAAATGAACTTTTAACACGTTGCGCGATCTTATGAAGTTACTAATCCCAAGTGTATCATGAACTTAATGAAATGGGAAATTAATCAATCAATTATGACTCATATCTAATTATATACTTTTCTCAACGAAACAGTGTTCGGAGTAGATCACAAATATTTTTGTAGGATTGAAGTTTACTCTGCGAGGTCACACAAATCGCATCCGTTTTTCCCGCTCTGATCTATTTGCAAGGCTCCGATGCGGAGAAATACCTGCAGCATGGTCTGCATGATTACTTCAGCGTTGAATTACGCATCGATGCCCAGTCATTTTTATTTAGTTTTTGTAAGAATAGAGTAAAGCACTCTGTTATGTTTGCTTGACATTTTGCCATGTGAGATTTTTGTGTTGAGCCTTTGACATCACTTCCTCAAGAGTCCTGCGATCAACTTCCAGAACATGATCAAATAATGGCAGATGCGAAATCATGAATTTAACGGCCCAAAAAAAGATATTTCTGGTGCTCGGTCTAAACTGAAATTTGGCAGAGTAGTTGAAGGAGACACACTGAACGCGAAAATGAAAAAAAATGATGTACGAAAATTTTGATCTCAGGGGCACTTTAAGGGTAACTATCAGGGTGTAGACTGGGAAGAAAAAGCACTGAAAATAACACTTAAGAGGCATACGCATGTTATAATGTAATTCAAACAAATCTTAGGTTTGAATTTCAGCTGATGATGTACACATGCTTTCTAGCAACACCACTAATTTTCATCTTAATGATTGCTCTTACTAAATGCTTTGTAATGCCCATTTGTGAGTTTCATGTCATTTCCATCATCTTGAACTAAGTACTCAAGCTGAAATTTACATGTAGTCAAAGAAAGATGATAAACCTATTTACTTGTACTCTAGCGATGACAATTTCTTTGCCAAAATATTATGCACAATTCTCTCTGGTGTACGTTTTAGCGTGGCTCCCACGCATGAAAAGCACGCGTGGGGCAGAGCCCCATACCCATGAAACATGGTCAACCTCATTTTGTTTGGTTGTTGCATGAATGACCGAGTGTACATATGTACATACATACATACCTTCAGATTGCATGGGTAGGGTAGGGGAGACTATCAAAACAAAGGGAGGGGTGTCTCAGGTAAGTCTTGGCAAATGCTCAACTTTTATGTTATCATTAATATTACGAACTTGGGAGCTCCGCTTTTAGGCTTGGTTAAATCTATATATTAGTGACATACTGAGATGTTTATAATTTTTCATTTTGGTATAGGTGGAAGGAGTAGAGGAGGAGGAAGGAAGAAACAAGACACTTCTGAGTCTGCAAGGAAAAAGAAAAAGTATGTGTTAAAGTTATAAATTGGGTTTGAAGTAGCTTCATTCAAGGATTTCCCCAGTTTCATTACTATGTAAACAAATTTTTGTTTTGCTCGAAAGTGATAGACAACACCTCACTCTTGCAAAACCTTGAAATTGAACGTCTAGTTTTGAGGTTGCCTTTATCTTTAGTCTTGAATATGGTATAAAAAACAGGTTTTCTGTTTCTGAACGATGAAAACACCAAAAGATGGATCATTTTATAAAAGAACCATAATGAAATAGGCAAAAAGTAGAAAAGGAGCACAACAATATTTTTCTACTATAATTGAAACTACGAACATCACACATCAAGTTTTAATAATTTTGCAGAAATTTGTACCTATAAGTATTTCTTGGAACATGCTGATGTTATTGATATGGAACCCAACAATGTTGTATTTTTAATCCTAACAATTCTATTGTGGCTTGTTTTAGAGTTGAATCTGAAGGTCCCAAGTCACTTGCAGTTGCTGTGTCTATTTTGGCACCTGAGGTACAAGTACTTGATATGCCAGTTGACCCTAATGAGCCAACATACTGTCTATGTCATCAGGTAAGGAGCTTGGCAAAGGTACCAGAAGTTTTTATAGGTTGATAAACTGCTTTTGCATGGTCCTACCATGTTTATTTTATCTATTGATGTACATGCAAGTAATATTTTTGTTTGTTACTTTTAAAAAAGATAATACACAAATAGAGAAAGGTACCAGTACATGCTTTGTTGTACATCCAAGAAAACATTTCAAATACATATATCAAATGGTTTCTATTATGCCTTGGTTTCTAAGATATCAAAAACTAAGGCCTTTGGGAAACACAAAATGAATTCAAGTGACGTAGATTAGCACCTTGACACACTATGAAATAGAAAGAAAATGCTATTCATTTTCAAGTAGATATTGTATTTGAGTGACATAATATTATGCAGTTCTCTTGCCCAATACTGTCCTGCCTACTTACAAGAACCAATGTTTCCAAATTTATGGCCCAATAATCATCCTTCAGAACTATTCATGAATGCTACTTCTGTGGAGGGTTATTTGTGTCAACACAAATAATTCCCCTGCACTTTTCTTGACCAACTGGATAGTGGAATCCCCAATTCCTTGTCAGATTTTTGACCACACCTGCACAACAACATACCTTAGGGCCATAGTGACCGAATGAAGGCTGAACAAAAATACAAAGATCCAAAGAGATCTTTTTCCCTGCAAGAAAGTTTCTTTGTTTCTATTGACACTATAATACAAATAATGATTTCATTGTGCTCTTTTTGAGGCTTGTTATTAACATTGCATTCCTTTGGTTTTTATTACGAAGGTTTCATACGGTGAAATGATAGGGTGTGATAACACGGAGGTAGGCATAACACAGCTATCCAGCGATCATCAATCATTACTGTTAGGTCAATTCATTTAGGAGTTATGTAAGTGGAGAAAAGTTGTCGTTCCCCCATAGCAAGACTTTATCTTTGTAACAACTAAAGGCATCATCAAGTGTTAACAAAGTTGATAGGGACTTTAAGCAAACCACGACGGCTACGGTAACGAGAACGTGGAAAAACAATAGATCTAATTGGCAGAACAATAGCCCAGCACGTGCGTTTTAAAACTTTGTACATTTCTTAGCCGCCGTTTGTAAAACAGCAACGTGAAATCACCAAAATTTGCGTCGTCTGCGAAGCGAAACCGCGGCGGCAAATTATTTTAATTTACATTTGTAACTCAACGGTACTTTTATGCGTTATGTTGAGTTTGAGGTCTGGCGCCCTATGAGACGATAAACACGTTCAGCCATTTTGGAAATTCTAACTAAAAGTAGAAACTAATTATTTAATCGACGTTTTCCGTGGCGTTGCCTTCCTGACAGCTTAAAGTCTCTAATGTATCAACAAGGATTCAGTATCAAAATGACTTAATTGTATAGTGAAAGTGCTCCTAAGTTTAATTTTTTTTTTCTTTTTACATTTGATCCAATTTAAGAAGTGAGTCTGATTTTTTCCTCAAAGATCTCTCATGTAAACTGTTCCCCATTACCAGACCATTTGCTAACTGAAGTGCATTAAAGGACCTGGATATTGAGAGAATGAGGTGTCAAACCAAACCATTACAAGTTTACAGTTTCGTTAGGTGCAGCCAGTTCATTTAAACGGCAGTTCGGGTTTCTTGATTTTTCTAGGTTGCAAGTTGCTGTCCTTTACACTTAAAGTAGTTAGAGAGATACACACATTGGAACTGCAGACTGACTAACCTACTCTCTAGAGAGGTTCTCTCTGAGAACACAAACTATATTTTTCTTTAGAGTGAACTTAAATCTTTTTTCATCATAGATAATAATCATTTGTCAGTAATGATGTTACCTTTTTTCAGTAAGGGACGCGCACAGGCAAGAAGACGTTAACTTGCTATTTTTATTTTAGTGCCCAATTGAATGGTTTCACTTCCCGTGTGTAGGACTGACATCAAAGCCGAAAGGAAAATGGTTAGTCCCGGCTAGCTTTTAATTCTATAAATTTGTAATTTTACTTTAACTTCTATAATTGTTGGTGTATCGGGGGGGAGGGGGGGAGGGTGGCATGTGCCTCTAATTCATCCTACTGCTGTGGGTTGGTAGAGAGAGAGAGAGATATGATTGCAACCTAAATTGAAAGATATCAATCTCTCAATGAAAAGAGAACACTTCTGAATGCTCTGTCTTCATATCGAGAGGGAGAGAATTGAGTTTTTATTTTTAGACTTTAGTTTGATTTATATCAGTTGAGACCGAATACTTTCAAACTGAAATTTAATTACTCTCAGAAGAACCTGCTCTTTGTGCAAATGGTTCTCAGTAAAATCTAAAGTCGCAGTGTATATAAAAATTTCTCTAGTAAGTAGGTCTCGAAACCTCTATGCAGAATTCAGTGCAGTTTGCTTGTTGATCACGTTGTTTCGAAGTTTTCATCCTATGATATGAATTGAAGTGACGTAGATTCTCACACTTGATTAGAAGAGATACTCCTGAGCAGAGCTGTATTTATTCTTTTCTTTCAGGTACTGTCCAAAATGTGCACAAGAGAGAAAGAAGAAATAACTCTGTCAACAGAAAATATTATAACTACTAAGAACATTGTTTGGGAACAATGCACGACAAGTATACTTGTTATGGTCCAAATCTCACGGCAGCACACAGAGAACGTTCGTCGTCAGTTGCGCTTGTATGGTCTAACCCCTCAATAAGAGAGTATTGTAAAGCGCTGTTGTACTTATATTATTACTGCACCTGTCAATAACAGGCAAACTCTGGGTTTCAGAGATTATTTTGCGATTTCCTTTCATTTTGCGGTCAATCATTAGCGCAACTGCACTCGAAAAACCGATTATAGACACCAACAAAATGGATTGTTCTCCGATTACAGCTTAGAAATGCATTTTTACTTGACACAAATACAAATACACCACAGACCGTATTGTATTAAAAAGAGCAGCAAGGTCAGGGAGTGGCTTATGACGAATGATTGTACAGACTCGTATAAATGTTATTTCTAGATTTAAATATTAAGTTTTGAAAACATGATGGCAAGTTGTTCAAATCCTCAATATTCTTTTGTGTACGCATTTGTTTGTTTGGTTTTTTGTTTTTTCGCCGGTTGTCTTTTTTTAATAACAGAGAACTTTGTCTTTTTTTAATAACGGAGAACTTTTCAAATCGTAGTACATTTAAGTGTATAATATATTGAAGGGTTTTAAAGTCCTTTTAACAATAGACCACATTTACGACGAAATGATCGAAACTTGACACTGAAATGTTGGAGGAGTTTTTGATAGATTTTTGTTGTGGAGATCTCGAGAACTGGTGTCTCTTCCCAAAGCCATTTGCGCATTTTGAAATTTTCAAAGTTTCGTTACGATCTCAGGAAGAACTTAATCCGGCATTTTTCTTAGGGTTTCATGCAGCATTCTCTCGTGTTAAGCAGACGTTTTCTCGCAAGGTTCGTAAAGCTTAATCGTGAGGTATCATTCCAAACTCTCTGTAAAATAAAGTTTAAATTAAGGGATCAAATCAAAATTTACTTTTAGTTGAGACATTCTAGTGTTACAATCATACTAAGACATAGAGTGTTCTTGAGTACTTATTTGAGATGATACCACGTTCGCCATGGAGAACGTCAAGTTTCTATCAAGCCTTCTCTTCCCCGTTCCTTTTCGTGCCAAAATTTTGGAGTAATTAATGTAATGTGGTGGTATTTGTCATACATGTGGATTCGGTTTCAATTCATGACGAAATGTACGTGAGTTTGAAATCCTGTAGTGGTTCCGTCTAAAATGTTGTGAGCTTTCGACTAAAAATAAACATTTTTTATACGGTCTTTATTAAATAAAGGTGATGATTCTCAAGTGAATAATGAAGCGTTGTTTGGCCCTCGTTAAAGGTTTTGTCCCTCTCACATGCCTTGTTTTGGAGCCTTACTTGTCTCCCTCCCCTCCCCCCTCCCCCCAGGTATTACTAGCCGTTAACAGCAAAATATAACCCTTGCAATATATGTTTAATCCATAAAATATTGGTTTCATTGAAAGACATAAAAAGGCATTCAATCCAATCGTTTGGTTCTATTCAATATTTTGATTTTCAACACCGAGAGTCTTGACTAAGCATGTACTGAGAGAGGTAAAGTTTGCTACAAACGGCTTGCCATACCCGAACTTTTATATCTCAAGATATGTTGTGTCCAGAGTCTAAAGAGCGTGAACTCATGAGCACGGTCTATTGCCCTTCATCTCGATCATTTTTTGCAAAATGACAATGACGAAACGAAGATAAAGTTCAGTCGTAAAATGGACCAATGAAAATTTCACATCGTTAATAGAGAGACGTCTCTGCATTAGTGTTTAAAATTACTAATTATCTTAATATCAAGTAACTATTATTATTAAATTCTTATGTCGTATGTCTTATTGTAGGTTCTTGCTCTTCTAATGTTAATCCTAGCTATTTGTGAGTATATGTGTATACCCATTTCTATCTATTTTATTTACCTGATTTTGATATTGAGGTATTTTGCTAAATTTTATTGTAAGACAATCCGCCCCGATTAGCGTTGCTACACGCGGGTTGTATTAATTTATAAAGCTGTTAAATTTGTTTGTTATAATAAATAAAGTGTGTGTGTACGTATGATGGACGATCCTCGCAGTAGATAGCGCCAATAGCGAAAATCAGACCTGAAAAAAATCAGGCCTGTACGGGATTCGAACCACTGACCTCAGCGATACTAGTGCAGCGCTCTACCAATTGAGCTAACAAGCCAACTTCACGGGTTTATTACGAATCAACTTAACGGCCTGCTCTCAGTTGGCTTGTTAGCTCAATTGGTAGAGCGCTGCACTAGTATCGCAGAGGTCAGTGGTTCGAATCCCGTACAGGCCTGATTTTTTTCAGGTCTGATTTTCGCTATTCGGCCTAAATAGCGCTATTTACTGCGAGGATCGTCCATCATACGTATCTGATACCGCAGTTCAAAAATATATGTACTTCATATATTCATTTTATCTCAAAGTGTGTGTGTGTAAAAAAAAGAGATGTCTTCATAAAAATATTTTAAAGAATGTCAGCAGTTAATAAATATCAGTGTTTTCAGATTCATTGTTGAAAGAAATGCCATGAAGCGTAAGATAATTTTCAGTTTAAAAACTCGATTACGGTAGCCAATTTTCATCATAAACTCAGCTGATAAAACCAAATTGACTTGTTTTCATTGTGATGGCTTTCGTATTCTTATCCCATTAAAAAAGAAAATTTGCCAAAGTCAGTTTCAGCACCAAATCTTCTTGTCTCGTGGGTTGAGAGGAAAAAGCCTGTTTCAGTATGTTCATGGTCACTATGATACGCGCCAGTGACTTTCTTTAAGTCAAGGGAAAATTCCCATACATCTCCTTAAATTTTCTAGGTAGACATTCTTACAATGGCAAATCTTATATTTTCTTTATTTTCCAAAGAAACTGTAAGGTGTGTTCCAATGATTACAAGAAAATGATCATTTAAAACCTTATCACGTAAGTCCCAGTTTTGCTATAACTGTCGAATAGCAGAGTCCGGGTTAACTATACAGAGACTTAGCTTTGAACTCTTGTTATGCTTGTTTTCGCCCTTGCGATCTGATCATGAAGAAAGTTCAAAGTAGTTATTTCGGGTTGCAGTTCGTCGTGTCGAAACAACAAGATCTCAGCTATCTACGAGCTCTCCGCTGGGTGTGTCAACATTTCTATTTCAAGCTTTGAACTTAATCCCCCATCACTCTCTGACACTATGTTGCTAATTTTACCAACTCCGGGCTTAAACAAAATCTCGTCAGTCGTGCCACATATCTCGGCTACACTCTGATCATGGCTATTGTAGTAGAATCTACGCTAACCGATGCTATCTTTTATGTCACACTGGTTATCCTATACTCTTTCGGAAGTCTCGAGAACTTTAATTTAAAAGAATTGAGTGAAATTCATATCTAGATAGTAGGTTATTAAGTGCTAAATGACATCTTTATCCAGAAGACGGTTTAAAACAATTTTTTTGGAGGAAACCGAAGTAACGTCAATAATGATAACCATGGATAACCACTTCAGTCCTTATTATAACCTCACAATTCTCAATCACATACCACGCTTACAGGAGCCACCTTGCTTTTGCGCTGTTAAAAAATTCTTTCAACCTGAATGAGAGCAATACACTTGATTGGTAAGACAGAAAAAAACGGAAACCAGTGATAGTCTAAGAGGAGTTATTGCTGGCTGAGAATGGATAAAATTCAACATAATTAACACATTCAAAATGTTAAGCATAAAAATCTAAAGTCTTACTGATGTAAGAGGCGCCAATCTTGGCACGAGCAGGTATGAGAAAAGTGAAATCCCACGTAATCAAAGAGGCAAAAACCACAGATTTAAAAATGAACGAAATGTCTGGAATAAGTTTTGATTTGATAAATCTCTTAATTAAATGTTGATATAGAGCCCCCACTAACAGGAAACTGTTAAGTATATTTTACGTCTGTCAATCTGACAAGAAAATAAGTTGTCAGTGTCGTCAGTACATGGACCAATACCAAATTAATTGTAGTGAATCCAATTTTAGTCCATGAAGGTTTTTGTTGTCTAGCCATTATGCATATGAAAGAAAAAGTTTTAAATCGCCCAAAATTTTGAGATGTTTACGGTTATGCGGTTTGTGCAAAAATTTTTTACTTCTTAACTTTCCCTCGTTCAAGTCTAAAAATAGTTATCTATAATAGTAATTGTTACTTTGATCACGTTCATCTACCTTGACTCTTCTGTTTCCCTTAGAAAGAACCCCATCATGGTGATAAAATTTCAGGATCCTTTTATTTCCCTGATTTAAATAGCAACAAGGAATAAGTTTTCAAGACTACACTTCCTTCTCATCCAAATACAATCGCCTTCCACGAGAGGAAATGTCTCTACTTTCAATTGACGATCAAGGTAATATCATCTTATTAGGAAGATAATGCCAATAGCTGTTAGACGCTGATGTAAAATGCGGAGTTTGATTAAAGCCAATATGCTGCGGGAAGGAGACTACCATCTGTCTGCATTTTCATCTTCAAAATATTTTTTATACCGCAGAACGTTGATATAAACTTATTCATCTAAGCTATTCGAAAAATGACGCTACCCGAATCCGGTGGTAAAAATTATTTCGATCATACTATTCATGGTGGTCCTTACGCAGTACAGGGATGGTTTATCCGTCAAAAACTGTCCCTCTGTCGTATATTTTTTCCTTATATATAACTAAGTTCCGGACTACCATGAAAGACCTCTGGGAATTTTCATCCGTTTTATTGTCTAAGTTTAAGTTTTGGGATTTGACGATACAGTGATTGTGTCCAGCTGCATACATACACAAATACTATCAAGAGTCTTCACCATACCAATAAAGCCAATGTAGAACTCAGAGTTCCGAGTTCTCCGTCAAAATTCAGTCTCTACAGGAAAGTTATAATTCTCTAAATCTCTTAAGATTAACGCCAATGATAAAATCTTCAGGTTTTTTAATACAACCCAAAAGGAGAACTCGTCTAAAAGGAACGATTTCCAATTATTTGCTAGTCAAAAGCCGGAAATTAGCGGAAAAAGTTGATATCATGGCGACGCCTTTCCTCTTGGAAAGAGGTTACTTTTCACTCACTCATGGGTGAATGCATATGGAAATTTCCAAATAACAATTATTATAAGTTACGAAGTTGAATATTTAGGAGAAAAAATAGGCTGACATTCCTAAACTGAAGAGAAGTTGAGTTAATGGGAAAGAGATTTGTGCAGGCAATCTGGATAGTCATTCGAGTCTTAAATATTGTTTGTTTATCAACTATCCCTAAAATTTGATTTTAGGCTTCCCACTTCATCCTTAGAGGCCATAGAAATGCAATGATTCACATGTAACCCCACTGTTTTGACACTGTTTTTCTTAAACTAGTCCCGATCAGTATCCGCTCTTAGCACTGATCTCAGTCATCGCTCTTTCTTTCGCTCTAACTCTTTTATTAATTTTTTTTTTTTTATTATTATTTTCTTTTTTCCTTTTTTGATGTAAAGTGACTAGGCTTTGGAAATGCGATTAACCCTTTAGTATAGCAGTAATATATTCATAGCTACAGAGAAAGGTATCAGAATATCATACCGCAGGGAAGGTAAGAGAACCATTCCTTGAGGTAATTGACGGTCAGCAGAAGTGATTAGAAATACTAGTTTATGTTCATATTTTAGTGCACGACAATAAACTTGTCAGTATAGATCATTGTCTAGTACAAAGGCAGTTGCGCTGACTCAACATGCTTTTACCATGTTCTAGAACTGAATGAAGCCGCGTAACCCCTCAATAAATCTACTTTAAATCGGCAGCCACAGTACCTATGCTCTTGTGTGGGGCGTTCCTCAGGAAGACGATCTACATTTTCTGCTTTAAGCTAAGAGCCATTCAGGTTTGAGGGCTTTGAATCTTGTCTTAGGTATCCTGTTGTGTTCATTAAATATGTATATTCTATACAATGAGGCTTGTGCTCCTAATAACAGTGACGCGCTGATGAGTATAGGCGCTGAGCGGCCTGGCGCCGGGAGTAATGTCTTATGACTAGTAACACGGAATACCTTGTGAGAAGTGTGTGCCGATACCGAGCACTTCAAGGTGAATTACGGCGACTTACATTCGTTTCTAGAACTTCAAGCCAGCGTATCCAGTGCATTTGTATCCATCGTGAGTTGGTTTCGATCATGGCCCTTTTCAAGACATGCATTTGTAGAGGTAAGTGGTATGTTGTATGGTTAAAATTGTTCAACTGACTCATAGCTCAGTACCCTCGATCGTGTAGGTCACTCTGGGGCAGTAACAAAGGCAATTCTGGTGCGTTGCTTTCTTGGTAGCTATTGGTTACATGTCACTCGTCAAAACTTGTCAAGTTCTTGCCAAACTGGCGTATTTAGCCCCCTGTTTTAGGTTAAGGTATAGAAACTCAAGCCGAAAAATAGGATGCGCTGGAATAATACCTTTACAAGCTTGGACGTTCTACACATCCACAAATAGAGAAAAAAAATTCAAGATACCTAGGGAAAAAGCCAACAGGTACTATCTATCTGCTTTTGAAGCAGAAACAGATGTTTTGCTTGAAAATATAGAATCATCGACATCGTAAAGTTGTATATTTACATTCATTACTAACCATTAATATGAAGACGTTTATAATATCGGATCTGATCATTTCGCAACCCGAATGTCACGATCACACGATGCAACGCATGCGTTGTACTGGCTCATCGCCCTCGTCACCACATTGTAGTTATATTGATATGTAAATGAAATATAAATTTTGCGAGAAGACAATGTTGGAAAGGAACTTATATCTCGTTTTACGACGTACCTTCAGCGGGTCCCATTTTGATCTAAGATTAGGTACATACAACTCATATTATTCGCATTGAAAATCTGTGTCTACCGACGAAAAAGAATAGAGCAACAACAACCACTTCAGCGGAACAAACTGTTTTGCAGATTATTGGCACTTCTTGGAAAGGGTGGAGTCAAAGGGTAACAAATTTTTTTTTTAACTTTTTTCATTTTTCTCTACTCAACACCTTTCATCGTAGGACCTAGGGGTGACTAGCAACTAATTTCTCTTCAGGAGATCATTCCTAAATCACACATTAAGGTCACGAGAGTCAAGGAAATGATCACCAACTTAACAAGCGCTTGATTGTCAAACAAATTCTCCTCGTCAGCTCCTTACGAAATGTACGGAGAACAGCATGGAGGAAATGCATCCTGATGTTAGATGATCAGGCTTAAACAAGCGTTAGTAAGACAGCCGTTGCCAAGGTGTTCCAAAGGGAAAAATATAAGAAGATGCCATGAACTTTCACAGTTTTGAAAAGAGTAGTTTCATCAATTAGACATCACACAACGCTGAATTTTTCAAAAATCTGACTATGTGCCATGGATAAGACCACCATCACCTTTGGCCAATTTGTTTAAAATTGAAAATCGTCCCGTTAACCCCAGTGAAATGGTAGACGACAAAATTTATGTAGCCCTGACAATTCATATCCTTATTTAGTTATCTCCTAATTCACGACAAGGGTGGCCATTGATAGCAGACAATAGATATTCCACTCTACGCGGCAGCTGGGAACTACGTAAAGGAAAGTGTTCACTACGGGTGTTATTGAATACAATGAAGTTATTATTTTCTTTTATTTATAGAGCTAATCCTTAACTTTTTTTGGTACGTTTTGATGAATTATTTTTGTAAACGTGAACATCTAATTTCCATCGTCCGTAGCGCAACATGCACAGTGCAAAGCAAAATCTAGGAGAGTTGTTACAAATAAGGAACTGATAACTGTTCGCAAACGAACTGTACGACAGGTCAACGTTGAATATGAAATCACTTTCAACCGTCAGGTTTTCTGTCTCAACCTATCACTTAAATCTACTGAATTTAAGTTTGACGCTATAAAATACTTGCTACTTACAATAACTTTCGGCCAGGCTGTTGCTAAAATATGATACTTTCAGTCAAACCAAAGCTGTTACGCATTTCCTTTAAATATCCAAGCTTCTCAACTTAGCTGTTTGATCAGGATGGTGTAAATGCCCAATTCGTCAATCTCTATTCATGTATGATCGGCGAGCGAACAGAGGAAGATCTACACCTGAGGAGTGTCAGGGGTGGGGCAGGACAACCACATTACAAAAACCAACTAAGGGCATAAATTTGAAGACTAATTCTATGACCAGGGTTTTATGGAACTCTATAATTTCCGTGTTACAGTACATAGGTCTTTCCAATATTCCTCTTTATAAGTGGAGAGATTTAATGAGGCCATCGAGAGGTTCTATTGAACGCGTGGCCAGGTTATTCACAATCGCTAAAAAAAAGTCATTGCTAAAGAAATTTTTTTGGGGGGGACTCGACCACAATCACGTCAGACTTCATCGTTGTGACAAAACGTATCTAATCAAGCAAAAAAACACATTTTTCTGAGCTCTATAACACGTGATAAAGCCACTTGGGATGTTGAGAGAACACGAGGAAAGCTTAGAAATCACGAGCCGCCTTCTGCTCGTGATTTTTAAGCTTTCCGTTACGACAGGAAGAAGGGTAGTTTATCATTGTTTGAGTGTATTGTACTGTTGCTGGTTTCTATTTTTAGTTTAAGTATTGTATTGTAAGCGCTCTAAGTGTTTTCAGGTATCGCTAGTTGTAAACCGTATGTCTTTGCTTGCAAACAAAAAAAAGCAATGGTAAATTATTAAAAAAATATTTTGTTCACGCTTAACCAAGTGATGCAGACCATGCCGAACACTTCTCTTCAGTGGCGACAGTGATGAATTCGTTTGCTTCGTCGTCTGACAATGATAACTTTTTTAACACCACACGAAGCAGTGATCATTGGTAAATTAGTAATTTTAATGTCAACTAAGTCCAACTTTACCATTGTATAAATTTTTCCAGCATTTGCTTATACTCTAAACATGATGCATTTGACACCGCTGAACTCTCAGCCCTGTACACTAGTTTCAAAAGGACCTGCCTAGCAAAGGCTGATTCATTACGGATGTCCTTTTGCTCCGACGAAGGGCTAACGCTCGAAACGTCAGCTTTTGTAATCGTTACGGTGGCCAATTTACCATTTCAACTTTGTTGATATATCCAAATTATTTCGTTACTCCCACCGACGCAGCCCCAAACAGTTTCTTTCGAAACTATCAGTCTTTATTCATTACGGATGCAAAGTGACATGACGAATTATCATTGCGCAAGGAGCTTCACTGTACGTTCTTCCACACTGTACGTTCTTCCACACTGTACGTTCTTCCACGCTGTACGTTCTTCCACGCTGTAAGTTCTTCCACACTGTACGTTCTTCCACACTGTACGTTCTTCCACACTGTACGTTCTTCCACACTGTACGTTCTTCCACACGCCCATTTTATGTCAACTTAAAAGTAACGAATAAGTCATCTACTGATTTTAAATTAGCGTTAACTGTATTTACCACGATGGAGAGTTCAATTCCGATTAAGACGGAAGTGATTTTAAGTGTGCATTAATTTACATGTTCACCATTATCCCAAAGGTTATTAAAACTATATCAAACTGAGAGCAAAGACGTTGTTGTCAGTTTTTATTGGAGAAGTCCAGAACGTTGTACCATACTCGCCATGTTCATGATTTGTCATCGAAATGTCAAAAATACAACGGATTACCTCTATAATTATAATCATGGACATTAACGTTGAGTTGTTCTATGTAGGTAACTTGTCGAAACGTAACAGTTCTCAGCTTGCCTGTGTCTACGTAGACCAAAAACTAAAGTGAAATAGCTTGTGGTAAATAAGTTTTAATGTTTGATATGTCAGTACTTATTCCAATTTTGATTAATTTGCTTGACCATTTGAATCCACGAGCCAGATCACTCAAAATGAAAAGCGCTCAGAATAAGCAAATTTTCTATTTTAGGAATATAGATTCTAAAAATAGTATTTCGTTTTTTTAAATGAAAATCACTTAGCAAGACAAGAAAGAATAAGTTCCATGAAATTAAATTTTACGAGTTATAATTTGAAAACGTTAATAATAGTCATAAACTGACAAGGGTCTGAATTTCTTTGTTAAAAACATTTTGGGAGATAGTAGAGATAGTACACAGCGCTTCAGTCGCTTTCAGTAATTTTCATTAAAAATTACTTTTGACCTGAGGCGTTAGAGTGATATTTGCCATGGTTTGTTATTGAAATTTGAAGTTTTTCATCATGCAATGAGTTTTCTCACGGATATTGCAGATATTGACTCTCAAAATGTCACTAGACAATGGGTCACGATGCCAGAAAACGAAGTTTTATCAGTGACAATCTACTCCATAGAAACTTCATCCGTTTGTACCAAGCCATTTCTGAAAGTTTCCTCTCAAATCTTTGTTATCAAAGGTAGACTGACTATGGAAAAGTAGGAAGGCTTAATTAAAGTAAGCTATGTGTTAATGAGAAAGAAAGTTGATGTTTACAGTGTCTCCATTGGTGACACCCATCATAATGTGATATAGGGCTGCTAACGACGAAACCCTCCCTGTGCTAGTCACGTTTCCTTATCACGTTTTCTTGTTTCGACAAACTCAAGGAATTTACTGGTAATACTCCAATTTCTTTCGAAACTTGATTTTTGGAGAGAACTGAAGAGCAACTGATGAAATTCCATGGTTGCGCATTTCAAATCGAATTGATTAGGGCCAGTCCCCGACCTATAAGTTCCCGCAGTGCCTTATCAATACAGGTCAGTGGCTATTTATAGAAGAATCCTCGTCAAGAAAAAATCGTATCGAAGTCCATCGCTACTTTGCTTCCATTTGCCGTGCTTTTGACGGGCTTTTGTTTCTTTTTATATCCCTTTTCAGCTTGATTACACTTAAGGTATGTAATTTTGTTAAATAAGAAAGCAATTTGCCATCTATTACATCTTTGCGCGTAGTTCATTTGATGATCATTTCGTAGCGCCATCCATGGCATCATTCAGGCCAGGGTAGTCTGTCCGTCAATATTGTGGATTCCTTTTGTTTCGTGTTGCTGCTAGAGTTTACATGTAGCTTACTTTAAATATATTGAAGACAAAGAAATCACTAACGACTTCAGAAGGAGTAATTTCGTTTCTTTCGCTTCGGGGTATAAAGTAATTTACGATATTGCCTGAGATTCAGTCGTTAAAACTTCAAAATTCACCAAGTAAGACCAATCTTAGGTTGACGGCTAGCGCTGCTTTCCTCGAGTGCTTTTTCGTACTTGAGTAGACATTTTATGTCATTTCATTGTTTCCATGTTGATTGGCAGATAAATATTTGTGTAACAAATTTGCGGTGAGCACTAATGCATGCGAGCGGCGCGGCAACATCATAGTTATATATTTGCCGAAAGGAAATTTCGTGACCTTTATTCGAGGTGTTACGCGGCATCTTTTAAGGCCTAAAGTTTTTACGGGAAGCTTCATCTTTGAAATTATTCTATACGGACTCTTGCCCGAATTTACGGTGAGTGAGAGAGAGTTTGTCATGTTTATCTGTTAAATTTACGCTTATAGTTTGCGTTCTGATTACAGCTATTAGTTTGTTTAACTTTAGAGAAGTGAGCAGGAATGTTTTCAAACACAACATTTCTAACTCTTGCTCCCTTAAAGAAAGTGAAGTTAAGTATTTTATCAACTAAGCAACTCTCTGGAGTTACTCTAAACTTTCTTGGCATATATCAGATTTGAACCGATTGTTCTTGGCGAAAGAGGCATTTTCAAACTGACGGCATTGTGTGTTCGAAAATCTACCAAATTTACCGGCTTAATGTCTTGAATTCAGCTCATTCATCGACTGTCAAAATTTTATGAAATTAGCTATGATGTTTTCAGTATTCAACTTAATTCCCTTCGCAAGGAGCAGGAAAGAGCTTAATTACATCTATTTCTTAGTACAATAGACTCTTTGTTCGGCGATTTGCACATTCTGCCGAGGAATTCATGGTTTGGCGTTTGCCCTGAGGTCTATGGCTCTGCTACACCTTTCTTAGGTGTCTTAAGCGTTGTGCACAGACTGATAACCTGTAATCTTCTCAGAATACTCAATGTGATTTCACTTTTGTTTAATAATAATTGTAGTCCTGTCATTGTTAGCCAAACTTTGATGTTTTTGTTTAGGTTTCCCTTTGGGAAAATCATGAATTTAATTTGACTTACAGAAACAATTAAGAGCATTTAACTTTTTTAAGTGCAAATTTGCATTGGCTTTGTTTACAGGTTGATCATCTTTCTGATTAATTTGACTTGCAGTATTAGATTTAAGTGAGATTATCTCAAGATTTTCATCAAAGAAAGTGAAATAAATAGTGTAACTAGCGAGTCTGTAAGCTTAAATTCAATGATCCAGTAACAATTAGGTAATTGAATGCAGCTGTGTGGTGACAGATCTTATTATTATTTTGTGTTTTGCAAAAGTTACATCCTGCAATGTCAGAAAATTTTTCCTGATGATCCATTGACATGCTATCTCCTTATTAAATACATTCATTGTTAGTTGTTCTGCATCTAAGATTTGTTTTAGTTTTTGAATGCACACAATTTCACACTCCCATCTCTGTGGCAAACACTTTCATCCAGTGATAAATTAAAATCACAAGATAAAGTACTGATGGCTTTGGTGAGCAGTAGAGAGGTGGAGAAAGTTTCTTTTTCCTTATCCTCTTTTCATAAATGAGCAGTGAGTGGAAAACTGTAACATCTCCATTTTAAAAGACATTGTTTCTCTGAAGGTTCCTACAAGTATCTTGTTCAAGATTTATTATTACCTGTTAAAAAAAAAAGATTGAAGAAGCTGTAGACATTCAAAGGCACTTTAGAGGGTTCAAAGTTATTCTCTTCTTTCACAGTGCATGTAGAGAGTTGAAAGAGTTTACAATATGTCTATTTAGGGAGGAATAATTTCAATATATCAACAAAGTTGAAATGGTAAATTGGCCACTGTTACGATTATAAAAGCGGACGTATCAAGCATTAGCCCTTTGTCGGAGCGAATAGAGGAATTGTGGGTTGTGTGTGCTTTTAAAGGCAATCACGTAGCTCCATTTTCTGCCTTAAGTTCTGAATTAAGTTGATAATTATTCAATACACAGAAATGCTCTAGACAGGTAACCTTATAATTCTTTTTCAAAAATAGCAGTGTTAAGACTTACTGATAATGTAAGTTTGTAGTTATTTTCAGCGCCGATGCTGTCTTAATGTTGCATGCTGATGTAATCATGATATAATAGAGTTCTGACGGACTACTAACTGTGGGTTCTGATATTGATTATGGGATGGCAAGAAATCTCTGTTGCTCCTAATAAGTTGGTCAGGTAACAAACTGGCTTGAAAAAAAGCTTTTAACACACCATCAAAGGGATCTTCCTCAACGAAAACTTCGATTTTGGCTTTGTCTTTCAAAACACTTAGTTGCCTCTTGCATCAGTCATAACATGTTTACCAGTAGCTCGCAATATTGACTGTTTTGTCTGTCCTAAGTGATTCCTTGTCAATCGTGTAAACTATACATGCATGATTATGACTCTTTTACCTCAAGCATGACCAACATTACGTAAGCAGTGGTTGCCTTTTTTTATTTGTTTTTGTAGGCAGTTTTCTGTGGAGTTATATTGTATGGCTAGGACAAGTTTTGTCATTGTGCATTATAATGACTTTGTGTGTATGTGTTGGACCTTTTTTTTTTTAATTAAAACTTGTTTTGTTTTCATAGGGCAAGGCTATGAGATATAGACAAGCAACAGTTGTTTGTGGTGCGGCACGTAGTCCTACCTGGGGATTATGCCTCTCATTGAGCCTGGAATGGAAATGGTATGTTCTTAACTGAAACAAATGGGAAGATACAAGTAAAGAGCTTGGACAAATATATCCACATTTTAATTGTTATACTGTACTATTTTATCTTAGTTACTTAGTTTCTTATTATTTATTTTTAAAATTTTTTGTTTTTAATTTAGGGCTCCTATTGATAACAGATATACCTTTAAGTATTCTGAAGGGATTACCCTAGTTAAATAAAGGTTTACTACTACATGTTTCATGGGTTTATTAGCTCCTATTCCATTGCTTTTGAATGGAACACAATCTTTTAATACTTGCTATATATTTAGATTATCCTTCTCTTGTAGTGTTAAGCCTGTAAATTTGCATTTATGCAATCAGCAGTTTTCCAAAATTGTGATCATACTGCATTGTTTCTAAAACTGTGGAAGGTAAACTTGAGTGTTATGATATGGCAAACTTGCAATGACATATGAGAAAACTATATCAGGAAAAATAAGATGAGATGAAGTATCTCCACTTTACAACATGTGTTTCTTTTATGTAAAGAAATGAAAGTAAGATTAATGTGAACAATCCAGGCATTGGAACTGATTAGTGCCTGAGACCTAGATGTAAATGTGAATGTGTCTGATGAACCTCATAATACCACAGCAAAGCAAAGCACAGAACTAATTACATGCAATTGATGTGTGAATGATTTACCAATAAAGTTTAAAGGAATTATGATACATGTTCAAGACACTGCCGAAAGATCCATTACCCTTTTTATTTTAGTGGTTGTTGTTAATGATGTTAATGTTCTCATACAGCACAATCATTTGAGTTGAGTTTTTTTTTTTTTTTTTTTCATCCAGAGTACAAAAGGCACTCATCTGAAACTGATTTAATGTTTTTGTTGCGCAGTATTCAGTTTTAGTGGTAGAAATTAAGTCTATTATTGACTTCGACATGTCGATGAAAATGGTAGATATATACCTCCACCTCAGAGAATAATTGTTAAGTATTCTCTGTTACTATAAATAGCAGCTGCAGTAATAATAGTAAATTTCAAGAGCACACAGTTTTTGCAGATCATGAAGAGGTTAGAAGTCAATGAAGTTTTAAAGAGCAGGGATGCTCTGCAATAGTGTAGAGCACAGTTGTTGGTTATCCATGTTCACATAGTTAGATCTCTGTTTTTAGTTACACTAGTTACTGCTGTCAATTCTATCATCAGTCAGAAATTAGCTGTACCTTTATGGCAGGCATAAATGTTTTTCATTCTTCAATCCACAGAAAGAACATGAGATTTTGTGTGAATTAATAATAGCTTCGGTGAGTTGTGATGAATATGTGTGTAAAGAGTACAGTTAATCCTAGCTGATATTTCTGCCCCAAATGTTTTACTTGCTGATGCATGTAATGAAGGTAAAAGACAAGGAGAAGTGTTAGTACTCAAGGTTATCTAAGTACTTCATTGTATAAATATTATCAACAACTGTTTAAGTCACATTTGGAAAATGGATTGTTCCACTTCTAGTTACACTGATTCATCAAACACTCCCTTTGTTGACATGGGCCATTTTTTCCTTCATAACTTTAAAGGCAAATCGTATTGACGACCAGCGAGTTGAATTTCCTCCAAGGAGAAACCCTCCATTTTTACTACCTTCAGCTAATCTAGGGAAAGTCAATCACCAGGAAACTGAAGAGGTTAGTTAAACATCCTTGTTTCAATGTGTGATTTGTTCACTGTCATAGTGCATATTTTCTGTCCCAAGAAGATTTTTTCCCTTCATTCTGTGGTCATTACATTTATATTATTACTGATGTCCTTAAACAAAGGAAGATACATATCATACTAGTTTGAAATCATTTCAAAGTGAAAAATTTTAAACTTCAACATGTCTGCAGTAGTTCATTGAAATTAAATGTTTGTTTTCTATTATATACTTTGTTACGTCACCTTGGATTCTTGGGGTTGATAAAAGACAGCCATATGTACATATAGACAGGATGGCAAATGGCTATTTGCTCCATTACTTACTACCCTGTGGGTGGATTGACCCCTTATTTTTTCACTTTTTTATGAAACTCATCTTGTAAGCAGTCTTAAAGGCAACATTCTGTTTTTAAAATGTTTAGAGTGATACTTCAAAGGAAGAAGAGGAAGCAGACGACGAAGACGAAGAGGACGACTCAAAAATGAAGGATTTAGATCCTGTCAAAGAGGTGCATAATTATTTATAATAGGCATTGCTCAAATGCAATATTGTAGCATGTTATGGATAGCAGTTGTGACAGGAAATATTTGCAGAACATGTTGAGGATTGTGGTAAAAAAAATTAATACTAAAGAGTTCAGGATTTTTTTACCCCATATGAAATAAGTTGGGCTGCACCTCATGGTTTAAAAACTTTTCTAGTGTTCTCCCCTGTGGTTTATCAGTCGGTGAACCAATAGAAAGTGCATAAACATCTATATATACACACTATGTTTTGCAAAATTAGAAGTTCAACTTGCTTACGATACTTGTTTTAGCTGCCAGTATATGATATTTAAACATTTTAGCTTTGCTGTCAGTATGATAATGTGTTATTTGTTGGCTGGTTGTTCAGAAGGTAGGCTGAATTAAGTGAACTGTTACACTCATCTCTTTTAAGGCAATGCACTTTATATATAAATGTACTGTCTTTGTTTGTAACACCTATTGTATTCATGCTCTGTAGGTTTTGGCAGCTGGAGGACCATATCCATTGGTAGTTTTACCAGTTGGAGGTGAATACTGGTTGGAGGGAAGCAATCACAGACATATCAGTCACACAGATTACAGGGCTGCTGATTGCAGGATAGAGATGAATAATGTCATTCAAAGCTACAGGAGAGACTTCATGGGAAAGGTACTTTGTACCATGCTTCCTTGCACCATGTTTGTGTGAGACAATCATTTACTTATACTGTATGTAGTGTCTCAAACACACAGGCAAACAGATTTACAATTAAAAAATTGAAGTTGTTATCCACATTCATCCACACTTAACACAAGTATAATTTACTTAATTTGTTTTTCAAAGGCTGAGGTATTAATGCTGGAATGGCTTTGATTGCAAGATATATTTACTTTATTTCCAGTATTTCATTTATTGACATTTTAGGAACATCTGAACTTCATCTGTGATGATGAGAAACTTGGTCCTGTTATCTTGTCAGTCAAGCAAGAAATTGAGAAACTAGATGGCTGTGATACCCAAGGATTTATCCGAGTCATTCTAAGGTACATCTCTCTTTTCAAACTGTTTTGGTTGTTGGTGTTTGTTGTGGTTTTTTTGAAATGCTATACAGATTTTGATCTCAAAGACACTTTCCCAAAAGGTCGTTTGCTAGGAAGCTTTTATTTAAATTAAATGCTTCTACCTGTACCTGTGTGACCAAGTTTTGAATTTTTAATTGTAAGGTGTAGGAATGTTTCCATGTATTTGATGTTGCCTTTGTCACTTATGATTTAAAGATTTCCTGGGAAAGTGCAAAGTTAGAAAATATCAGTGTAGAATAGTACTTTGTAAATTAATGTTCTTCTTCTATTGGCTATTTTTGTCAGGACTTCTGAAAAGACCATTGCAGACGTTTTACCAATAGAGAATGTGTCTGAAAATCCAGGACCCAGAGAAATTATCAGGGTGAGTAGATGATCACAAAACATGGAAGGAAAGCATTCATTAGTTTCCCATCCTTATCATTGTGCAGATCGTGCTACAAGAGGTTTACTCACATACTTTTTTTTTTGGAAATTTTTTGACAATTATAAACAGCAATTATTGTAAAATGGCTATTTAGATAATGAATATTAAATGGTGTGGTAAAAAGAATGTATCGATTTTTCTTTCAGTATCTTCTTGCAGAGGATGCAGACAATATAGATCACTTTCAAGTCTTAGCTCATCCCAAGGTACGGTAGCATTTAAACAATACCAATGGTGCCCCACTGCTTACAGCAATACACTATGATATAAAGAATATGAAAATGAGTGATTTGAAATTTGTTTTGATTGTGACAAATATAATGTGAATGACAGAAAGTGATATTTAACTGTGATCAGAGGTAGGCTGTCAGTGGCAGTTTTGATTTTTTGCTTTGCCTTTACCTCTTCTTTGTTGTGACAATCTTTTCATGTGTTTTACTCTCAGGCTTCAGAACTGATAGTCAAGTATGATGAACACAACTTATCAAACTCTTTCAAATTTGGAGTTATATACCAGAAATATGGACAGGTAACAATTAACATAGAAATAGAAAATTATTTGAGAGGTTCTTGTTAAAATGTATAGAAAGTGTAACCTGCGTATAGCAATAACAGAGATAAACTTACACTTTCTACAGACATGCATTGTACCTTATGCGCATTGTCAGTCTCTTTACATGATGACTAAATATTGTGGTAAGATGTTGATTACATTGTCCGTTATTTTCAGACTACTGAAGAAGAGTATTTCTGCAATCGATCTCACAGTCCTGCTATGAATGAGTTCTTGGAGATGTTAGGCAGTCAGGTCAGCCTCAAAAATTTCAAAGGGTAAGCTGTAAAACAAATGAACACTCCAACTTTAAATATTGGTGAATTTTTGTACATGTTCCACAACTGTCTGTTCGTGGTAGATAACTTTTTACTTCTTTGTACAGTAGTTTTACCTGGACCTACTAGTGACCTTTGTCTTTATAATGCTACTGGCCTGTTATGCTTATAAGTTCATAGACTCAACGGCTTATGTTGTCTACATGTATGCTTCTTTGGAATGGTGTCGTTGAAAGCCATTTCTGTTAGGTAGGTCAAACTCACAGATGCACTATTTGGTTTTCATTTTATCCAGGTTTCCTGGAGGCTTGGATGTGAAACATGGTCAGACAGGGGAAACATCGGTACATACTGTGTTTGATTCCAAGTAAGAAATTTGAATATTGGTACGACTCATGAATACTGTAACTCATACCTCCATTTTTTTCCTGCACGAGAGACCCTGGGAACGAGGTTGGTATGAATCACGTAATTCAAACGTCGTGCACTTCAATCACCCTCTCTTTGTATGTGGAAACCTCGAGTTGATGTTATATAATACTCTTGTTTGCCAAACCTCTGATACATAACCAATTTAGTTAGACATATTTTACTCTATAGAGACGTACTCCTCATTCACAATTTCTGCGGTCAATTTCTCTTTTTTCTTGTATAAAGCAAAGGCATAGAAAAAACCAGGAAAGATTTATTACTCGACGTTTCGGGGTCATCATGACTCCATTATCAAGAGACTAGTTTAAAAACATGCAAATAAGGAAAGGTACAAGAATAGCATAAATTAGACTGAACGGCTTAAACAAACACCTTGGCGCGGATGGAATCCGTTTGCACGTTCAGTGTTGGCTTACGCATGCGAATATACAACATTTCATTAACAAGGCAATCAAATTTGCCGTTACATTTCGTGATGACGTTGAATTGCTCGATCAAGCGTTCAGGCATTTCACTATTGTGCTGGAGGTGGTAGTGTTTGTAGATAGAAGATGATTTCCTTTTGTGCCCTTCTACGCGCTCGTGTAAGTGACCACGTTAATGAAATGTTGTATATTCGCATATAAGCTCGTATAAGTGACCACGTTAATGAAATGTTGTATATTCGCATGCGTAAGCCAACACTGAACGTGCAAACGGATTCCATCCGCGCCAAGGTGTTTGTTTAAGCCGTTCAGTCTAATTTATGCTATTCTTGTACCTTTCCTTATTTGCATGTTTTTAAACTAGTCTCTTGATAATGGAGTCATGATGACCCCGAAACGTCGAGTAATAAATCTTTCCTGGTTTTTTCTATTTCTTGTATAAGGGCGATAAATGATTTATACTCTGTTATTCACTCTTTAGGGAGATCATGTTTCACATAAGCACCCTTTTGCCATTTTCCATGGGAGATAGTCAACAGGTATGAAAAAACAAACAAACAAATCGACCTTAAATACGTATTTTGTTTGTTAGCTTGTTTATATGTTTGTTACCTTTAGTTATCAGTGAGACCAGAACCTATAACCATAGAAACCAATGACCACCTCCAGTTGATGTAAGATGGCTACCTAACAGTTGGATATACTATAGCTACTGATTAGATGCACTCTGTATGTTAAGCCGAATTTTTTTTCACTTTTAAGGTTCAAAGAAAAAGGCATATTGGCAATGATATTGTTGCTATAGTGTTCCAGGTAAGCGCAAGTTACGGTTGGTTTCTCGGTGACCTTGGAATGGAATGTGTAAAATAGTGAAACTACAGTAATTGTTCGAAGATTGGTCAATTCAAAATCTTTACAAGCTTTGTTGTAATTTTCTTTTTAGGAGGAAAACACGCCATTTTCACCAGTTTCTATTCGGTCGCATTTTCTACACGTCTTCATAGTTGTTCAAGTCGTGGATCCGAACACGAGCAACACAAGATACAAGGTGAAGTACAAGTAATTCAACAAATAATCAAAGTAATCCGGGATGGTTTTTTTTGTTTTGTTTTGTTTTGTTTTGCTTACTCTCTGTGATTTAATCAGAAAACTTGCGCAACTCTCTCAACCGATCACGTGCAAAACGTCGGCCAGTCAGAACTTGATCACTCGCTTTTCCCTCGCCATAAGCACTTCACCAATTTTTAACTGAGATCTCGTTAGTTTTTTCCAACCCTTTTTTTGTTTGGCCGTTGTGATTACCTTGGTTTTTGTCGTTCGACATTCAATTGCAAGGTGTCCTTGTCCTGGCTACTGACTGACCAATCAATTTTTGTAACATTTTTCACCGTTACCACTCCAGGTCTCCATTACGGCTCGTGAAGATGTACCGCACTTCGGACCCAAACTTCCAAATCCTGCCGTCTTCAAGAAGGTTTGTCCACGAGGATTTTCTTGTGTAAAACAGTATCGTTAATTGAAATATTGTGAAAGTTTTATTCGGTCGAAATCTGAGTTAAAAAAAAAACTTGTATCTGATACTCCATCTTAATATCAGAAGATGTATTTCATCAAAAATTCCACTATAGAATGTTTTTCAAATACCTCTTTTTAGTACTAAATTTATTCATGTGTGTTGGTTTCCAGGGTCCTGAATTTCGAAAATTTTTATTAACAAAACTCATTAACGCTGAACTGGCAGCTTACAACAGTGCTGAGTTCGCCAAGTTAGCGGTAAGTGTCGAACTTTGATACGCGATAATATACAGGGAGCCTTCTTATTTGTCTACTTTTGGACGAAGAGATTTTCGGCTAAGTTTCTTAATTTGTTTGCGTTTTTATTTGCCAGGATCGAACGCGCACCACTCTTCTCCGAGGATTAGCAGATGATTTAATTGAGAAGAACTCGCTGATACTTGACACAGGCGGAGAGGAGGTAACACTGCAAGCAACGATTTAAGTCCCAAGTCTGCTTTTTCTGTCGATAACTTTTGGAGTAGTAGTGGTTTTACCTTTTTCAAGCGCGGGTTAATGAAGCTGGTTTGGACTCTCACGATACTTGCTATTTTGCCCGGAAAATAAAAATACGATTGACTTGTACTGCACGAAATAACTGAGATGTTGTTGAAAAATTCCGAGGAAAAAAAAAACAAGAGGTAATAAGCCTCAAGTTTGATGAAACAAACCCAGGTAAGGAATTGTGTTTGGAGGATAAGGGATTGATGTTTTGAGGTGGCTAAACCTGAACACTTCAGAACTCTTACACAAGGTGAAATGTAAGGCCTAATCGGACCTTCATTTTTGAGAGAAGCTCTTTTCATTTTCGATGGTTGCAAAAATGATATAAAATGCTGTGAAGGAACTGGGTGTTCAATTTCCTAAATGAGAGTCAAAGTTTTCTTTGTTCTTGATCCTCTAGGCTCCTCAAAAGGCTAAGCTATTAACAACCCTGAAGAAAGCATTACGTACAAAGAGTCAAGTGACCCGTACCATGTCCATGCGGGAGCCACGTCCAAAACCAGAGGATGTTGACTCAGACGACAATGCACCAAAATCCTGGGCAAAAAAGGTCTGAAACTAAAGGCATCTTTCTTTTTTTTTTTTTTTTTTTCCGTTTTGCTCCTCTATTTTTCTAATCGCGCTCTTTCGACTCATTGGTATGGACCAGAAGTCCCGTGTTGTTGCGGAACAGTGGAAAAACTTCAAGCCTTCTAGTTGTTATCGACTTGTTACCAATACATTTTGTTCTTCCCTCATCCAGGCTAAAGAAAGAAGGAAATCAGCGCAAGGTCTACAGACGGCTAAAAAAGTTTTAAAACCGCCAAAAAAGTGAGTTAAGAAACGCGATCTTGTAGCAAGAAGTAGAAATACGTGAGCGATTGTTGTTATTATTATTATTTTTGTTGGAAGAAAACAAATTATAGAGGCCAAATTCTAGGGACTTTAAACCATAAGAGTAATACTCTCCTGACATACTTTTGCTGCTAAGTAAGCAAGTAATCAGCTCTAAATCGCTTTTGCTGCTAAGTAAGCAAGTAATCAGCTCTAAATCGCTTTTGCTGCTAAGTAAGCAAGTAATCAGCTCTAAATCGCTTTCGTTCACGTAGTTGACATCTTTACAGACTTATTGGAACAAAAGAAAGTATTAAAATGGGAAAAGATGTCAGATCCTACTCTTGGCACATGAACAGCTGGCACCATTTTATTGTTTTGATACTCAAACATGCCGCCGTGACGTTGTTCGAAAATCTTTTTGTATTCATAACAATTCACTGTGGGTAGATGAGGAATTCTATAGGGTCAGATCTCCAAAACTTTTCTATACAAAATTTTCAGTAAAGAATCGAATATTCTTGATGCGGGGTTTGCATCCTTTTAATCGCTGGAAGCTGTTTTAGTCCTTTCGTTACAGTTATACGTGTTGATTTTTAATCATTCGGCCTGTTAGTTAATTCGATTTTCTTTAATAGGCGTGTTAAGTTTCTACATAAGTTGACGTTTCTTTCTGTATTTTCTCCCAGAGAAGTTAATCATGGTCGGTGTAAAAGCATGGAATCGCTTCTCGTCCAGGAACAGAACAAGAACAATCCCATATTTTGCGCGGACGATTCCAGTTCAGAATCGAACACATCTGAAATGTCTCGACATCTTGAAGAACCAGCACATTCTCCAAGGAAACATAACGCTCGATCACGAACACCTGAACCACAGGGACGAAAAAGTACGCCGGACTATAACAGCTCACCACAACTATCACCAAATTTCCCCCCAAACATGACGCATTCTCAATCTGTTCCTGCTCTGCAAAATTACGATCGTTTACACAGGACTTCGTCCAAAGTAACCGACAAATCGCCGCATTCACGAGTGTCTTACGAGGGAAGTTCGACCGCAGGGGAATATCAAGTTCGGTATGTTGGTGGATATCGTTCGGGGCCCGAAGATGATCAGGATGAGCCAATACAACTCACTACTTATAATCGGTCTCCGTCGCGTCACCGAAGGGGCCCCGAAGACCACGATAACGTGGACGTTAGTCATCAGCGGTCAAGTTCAAATGTTTCCGAAAACACCACTGCATCCATACAATCTTTCCACCAGTCTCGAGAAGGAAGGGTTGAACGTGACGTTCCATTGAATTTTAGTCGATCACCGTCGAGCTCCCCATATCTGCGGAGGAAAGCATCTGACATCCAACACAATACCGTAAGCACACCGGCGACTGGCACCGTTCCAGGCTCTGCGCAAAAGCAGAAGAAAACAGCCATCGTCTCGCCCTTGCTGGATATGTCAGATTCCCGGCCTCGCTCGGTTCCGCCTGGAGTGCTCATGTTTGATCCCACTGACCCGGAATCAGAGAGAATTGAACAGGTTAGTCAGGTTTCAAGGCTGCGAATACTTATTCCTTCCTGTACTATTTCAACCACAGTACGTCCCAGTCTGTTTATGTTACAAGGCAAACGCTCATTCCACTGTAGGCGAATGATTTTATACACCCATGCTTACTTCGGTCCACCCATGCTTACTTGTTCAAATTTTCTTTCTTTCTGTGATGTTTTCTTTAGGTGATGCAGGAAAGATCTCCATCGCTACCCAAATTGGACACTGAAACCTTCACTTCATCTGAGGATTTGTCCGTCAATGGTACGTTGTTTACTCGGTGCACTTGGTGAATATGTGTTATTTGCCGGGTGGAAGGTCCGTATGGGATAGAAACTGTGCCCTGGGTCTTGAGTTCCTGCTGAAGACCAAGGATGCTTCAGAAAAAAAACAATGATTTAACTAAAACGTATACCATTAAAATATTTTCATTTCTAGATCTTTTAGTTCATTAAGAAAATTCAATATTATCTTTCCTACGATATTCACCTGAGTCCAGTGTTCTGATTTACTTAATAGATACTGTCTTTAGACAAACGGAGATGCTTAAAAGCGAGATTACAAAACTGAAATGTGAAAAGCTTGACCTAGCTCGGCAGAATGTGGTAAGTGTTTTTTTTTTTCCCATGAAAGTCGAAATAATTTGTAGACTATACGTCTTCTACATTTTTGTTGTAATTTTAATTTCTCGAACAAGATTCTTCGAGTCTTTATTTAAGTGTAGAGTGTACCATTTTGCTTCGCTGGAGTACCAAAACTTTTTTTTCCATTTGGATTTAGTTGTTGCAGCGTGAAATTCGTTCCATCAAAGACAAAGCCACTCAGCAAACCTTCAACTTGTATGAAGCCCGCTGTGAAATAGCCCGGTTAAGGTCCTTACTCCCAAGTGAGAATGTCCCCCCAAGGGACTCCTCCCCAGTAGAAACTGTCACGGTGCGAGAGGGAAATATCTCTCCCAAGAGTAGTATTGCTCGAAGAGACGTGAATTCTGGAGTATACGTTAGAGAAAGAGAAGAACAAGGAGAAATCACTGCAAGGACTTCTTATCCACATACACAAGTTTGACAATGCAGTGGTAGTAAGAAATGGACTTCTTCATCCCAGTTCAGGGTTGCCGCTAAGCGCCGGCTACCAGCGAAATTCGCCGGCTGGATTTTTGGCCTGTTATCGCTTGGTAAAGTACAACGGGCGCTTCCGAGGTTACACACTTACAATCGTTCACCAGCTTTGAGCCGCCTCACTTGCAATTTCAGCCGGCAGCGTAATTTCTTAGCTACAACCCTGCCAGTTATTCGATAAAACATGTATATATACGTTACCAGTTCGTCATTTTATCCAATGTGGTGTTAATACACAAAGGTACATCACGCGATGATTTCCGCGCGATAGGTTTAACGATTTCTTTGGAAAGAATGAATGTTTTGCTTCTGCGAATACTTCTAATCAACGATGTTTAGATTAATCAGATGAGAGCCTATAATTAAATGCCTTTATTACTTGTTATGATTATAATCAGTATATATATTATGATCCATCAAATATTTGAACTGTTCCTAGACTAGCTCTAAAAAGTCAATACGTTTCTCAACAGTAAGCTACTTGTAAACATCTTGTTCCGTGCACCGCGGTTAGTATTTGAAGAATGATACTCACAGTAGCCTCCATCTGGCATGAAAACATGTTAGGTTGGACGTTATCTGTTTCACAAAGTTCATAGTTTTCCTCGAGCTTGAGGAGAATATAATGTTAGTGGACAAATATAGGAACATACTTTTTGATCCAAATGGAAGCTATGTAAGATTCAATTCGATATTTGGCTTTTGAATAATACGAGGGAAATAAGAGAGAGAAATAATGCGAAAAAAAATCCTTGTAATAGTCACAATTAGGTGGCTTTGTTCAGCTAAAGACAGTGTCTGATTGGTCAGCCAAAATTCAAACAGAAAAATTTGAAAAATTGTTCATGTTGATTATTTCATTTTTTTTAAAGTAACGAATGATTATTATCTTAAAGAGTTGGTTACTTATTTCACCGAAGTCATACATTTTCGTTTTCCTGTTTGAAGATTCAGTGTTGGACTTGAAATTATTTCCAGTGAACTCTATGGCGAAAGAGAGCAAAGACAACACTTGTGGAAATGGTTACATAGGTGCGCCTGCATATCCCAACGTAGGCTGCGTGGAAAGTTCAGGGGGTAGGTTCCGGGACTAAAGTCTTCACGTCCGCGTAACTTTGACAACGCGACAACCTCTAAACCTCGCGCATGCCCTATATTGAGAGTCTGTTGTCGTTGTCAAACTTGCAATCCCGTTGAACCCTATATCTTTCAGATTAGATGATTTAGCAAGGCTATGTTTGTCCCAAGATCGTATTTAGTGTTCAAACAAGCCAATCTTCATTAAAGTGCAAAACGAATGACGAAGTTTGGCCTTAAATTGAGGCTGATGGGCGAAACGATCGCGTTTCTTTGTGTGTCTTTAAGGGCTGGTTGCCATAGAAGTGTCTTATTGGCTTTCGGATTTCAAGAATTACTCACTGCTATTGATTGGTTTTTCCCCCCTCCTTCCCTCCCCCCAACATGTATCCTAAATGCTTAATGTATATACTTTTTCTTACTCCATTTTGAATAGAAAGAGACTGAATGGCAATTGTTTTTTCCGTTGGAGATGATAATTAGCTTTCCGCGGAACGTTAAGGAACTTTAATGATTAGATATTTACAGCTGCTATTTGCTATTTTTTTATCTAAACGGATAACGGAAAAATGTACTGAATTTTGATTACATGACGCTTAAAGCAACAATAGTTTAACAAGTAAAATCGTTTTGTTATAAATGCAATACTGTCAACATTTCGTTAAATTTTGTAAATTCGAGTTTTATTCCGAAAAAAAAAAAATCGTTCGTGCCTTTCTATTGCGCTGCCCATCGTAATTAGGTATGCCATTAAAGCAAATAAATACACAGTAAGATTGGTGCGAAACTTTTAGTTAACTGTTAAAATATGGATTGAATGAAGAAATGATAATAAAAACTAAAGCAGATATTGAGTACGTTTGTCTGTTTTCCTTGTATTTCCTCGAAATCGTTGCATCCATGGTGTAAGCCTCTACTTTGACCAGTCAATATTCGTATGACTGCAAGCGAGACTGGTTCTCTTTAAGCCTCGTTTCAGGCAGCACCTTTTTCGAAACAGATTGAGATGAATTGGTTGTCCCGTAGCCCCGATACACACCGATCATTCCGGTACTATGATGTTATCCAGCTTATAATAACATAATGTTAAACAAAGACGTTCCCCGGTTTTGTCTCAGGCTCGTAATCACAAAAATCGACTATCTTCCCTGTACTATTTTCCTAAACTGGAAAATACAATGGAAAGAGAGGTTCATAGTGATTCCGTGTTGCAAACCTGGTAGGTTAGCGTGTCGAGCGTGACCCTTTTTTCAAAAGTGAATCCGGTGTTCTAAAAGTTTCATTTATGAACTACGCACACTCAACATTGGCACGATGCATGATTAAAAGCAGTTACCTTCTATATGAATATTACTTATGATGATTATGAAACAACGAAGACTGAGGTTCGATAACAAGTCTTTGAAGACTCGTGCTTCCAGCCGAAAGGCAGTCAATTTGGAAAAACTGTTGTCGCTATTTTGCAGTTTCTCAGCCGGTGGAGCATGCTCACCGCCGAGTTAGTTATATCATTATTGTTTTCATACTAATAATCAAATATCACAAGTGCTAATAATCTTATAACGGTAGTTAAGTAAAGATTTAATGGAAAGACCCACACAACCACGAATTTAATACGGAAAGGTCAGCTGACGTCTTAGGGTCATAACAAGCCAAAGCAAAAATATGCAAAGTGCAAAACAACTAGCTACAACTATTTTCGGTCCATTAATAACTCGGAGCTGAGAGAAAAGGAATCATCATTGTCTTTACTCAAACACTGTCGAACTACCAAATTACAAATGACAATCAATTTGATTAAAAAAAGAAAATTCTTTCTATCCCATCAGTGACTGATTCCTGCATGTAACTAACACATGACATACCATACTCTCTTCGTTCTTAAAATAAACACGGAATCAGAGCATTTCACTGGCTCGGCCGTAACAAGCGGTGATCTTTTACAAGCATAATCTGCAAACTTTTTTATCACGCCCGCAAGACTTTACTTATTTAGGAGAAAAAAGTTCGCTTGTCAGTGAAATTTTCAGAAATACTTCAAACTTCACCTTGAAGGCAAAAGGTAAAGATGACGTTGATGCAAATATGCTAATAGTTTAGTGAACAAGAAAATCATAACATGTAAAAATATCGTCAAAAGAAAGAATACAATGCTGATTGCAAATAAAACCGTATCTTTGTTATGAATCTAGTTGTGTTGGAAGGAGCGAAGAATTGTTGAAATCCTTGGATGTTACAAAACCAGTTTGTGGTGAATCATGACGATTTTAACAAGTGCCATCGGTGGAATTTTTCTTTCTTGTGCCCTGATGTCTTAGTTGAATCACGCTTCACCCTTGCGAGACACAAAAGCAATCGTAGTATGAATTTTAAGACTAAAAGCTTCGCGTTTCTACTCTTAAAGGAGCACTCTTACGAAACCGCCCTATAATTTGAAAACCCGAAAAATTCAGTTATTTCATTATAATATGAATTTTTAGCGATTAATAAAGCCTTTTCAATAATAATTTTAGTTGAAAGTCAACACTGAGCCGGCAACCATCAGGCAAGGACGACTGATACAGAAGACACAGGATGCTCACACGAAGGTCACCAAGGTATAATATAAGTGATACCAGACATTGCAGTAATACTAAAAATCTTCAAATAACTTTGAAATATTCCATGGACTCTCCACAACAAAAATTATCCACTTATCTTTGCTGTTTGTGAATGAGGTGTCGAAGATGGACGACAATGGAGAGTGAATATTTTCTACGATTTAATATTTCAAAAATTTTTAACGTTGATTTCGTTTTGTTTAGTTATTTCTCAGTTAGTAAGTTAGATCTCGTACTCAACATTGTGGATTTTTTGTAGTGTTGACGTGCTCGCGAAAAAATTGCCGTTTATTGCTTTATTCATAAATGACTTTCGCCTGCCGCGAGCTCTGTAAAAGAGCCAGTATTTTACTTTGCCTGAGGCTGGAAAAACATAAAAATCTCTGAAAAGATAACAAGTCATTTCTTGAAGGTACTACGAAAAGAATAGCAAAACAAAAAACACAAAAAAGGAAATTTTCTATCGATGTCGAAAGAGAGCTGCTTGCAAAAACTAGGCACCACCACGTATACTACAACAAGGGTGCGAGCCCTTATGAAGTCCAGAATGGTTTGACCAATGATTAAAGAACTTTATGAGGGTCTGAATGCGAAGGAAATTGAACTTAATGTTTCAATCCCTTTGCTAATCTTAACTACGAATCCACTTGAAAAGAGTAATGGACAAACTGGGCTTCTGCCCACTAAAGAAGGAAAGGAGTCACAACTATGATTAAGTGAACAATAATTGATTCATGATAAAGGAGTGCACGTGAGTTAAGTGTTGGGCTTTTGTAAAGCAGGAACTGAACTTTGATTATTTATTTATGGAACTTCTCAGTTGGCTAAGCGGCGGATTATGAGAATTGCTGTATGTATTCATTTAGGGTGCGTCAGTCGAAGTAATGCATTACTGAACAAAAATTGTCATGTTACATATTCAGGACATTGGCAAGCATCTGGAAAAGTTGAAGGACGAACCAGAAATGGTGCACAGTGGATTAGTAAGCCAGGACCCTGCACAAAACTCTGGGATATATATACAAGGTAAGAGTAGAACGTAACTGAATACAGGTATTGCGTTGCAACCTGAAACGTCCAATGAACTGATTGGCGATTCGATTTCTGCTTTTATCAATGATTACGTCACGGTAGCACATACTAGGAAGGCTTTCCTCGCTGGATTCAAGTCTGACCAGGCTTGAAAACAGAGTGGACCGCTCTAAAGTCCGATGTCACGAAAGACACACTAACTGGGATTACAAGTCCAACGCTCCCATCATGTACAGTTGACAGGCAAAATGTTAAGTGCCCATCTGGCTATTTCTTCGCTCGTTTTCACCTGATAAGATGGGCAAAATACAATGATGCGAAAGTTCGCTACAACTACCGCTGTTGTAAATTCGTTCTGTAATTGAAAGAACGTGGTGTTATGCACAGTCTAATTGATGTATTGAGTATACAATTGACTTACGACAGTTTAAAAATAAAGTCGTATAAGACTGACTTTTGTTGACTGCTTCCTCTTCGCATTAAGCTCCTGTGTGTCCGTCTGAGTACGTGTGTGTGCGTGTGTGTGTGTGTGTGTGTATGTCTGTGTGTGTGTGTGTGTGTGTGTGTGTGTGTGTGTGTGTGTGTGTGCGTGTATTTTGAGTCAGGTGAAATGTTTCGTGGACGAGTAGGCCGATGTTACATCTTGAAGGATTCGTAGCGATCCTGATATTAGGCGTCAAGCAATCTGAAGCACTACCCAATCCAAAATTTTGTACTCTATCTAGTTTTCGATATCATAACATCCATTTTGAAATCACTTATAATCTTTGCAATCTCAGTAATTGGCTCTCATCTGGACGATTTATTCATGAATCGTTCCAGGGTTTACTCAACATTGCATCTTTTCCCTAAACAGAATGGGACACTAACCCGAAGAACTACTTACATCTTAGATTTCACTTTATTTTTATCTTATCTTATTTGCGACTGAGTCATCAAAATCTCAATTGTGGTCAAGAGCCTATACTTGGGCGATTGAAATCGTTCGGCAAAAAGTTTAGGTCTGATCTAGTACTTGTTTTAGTGTGAATTTTATTCAGAACTAAACTCTTTTGTCTCCTTCCACCTTTCATTTGAATTTGAATCGTAAATAAACAGTTATGATTTATTAATTGTGATTTAATTAAATCCTCCTCGTTATGCGCACTCGGTCGATTTTGACCCACTAACAACGGGGCTGTTTCATCAGCTGTTGTTCGTGCTGCCTAGGTACTGCGTACCTTTGAACTTCCATTCCGTAACAATTTTGATGACTTTTGACATGTTTTCGGGTTCATTCAAAGCGTATGTATGATAGAGTTTTACTGGATACATTTTATTTGCAAGGTTGAAATTATTCACACAGTAACCAGAGAAAACACAAAAGACGGCTTTGTTTAAATATGCGATTATGCAGACGGCTTTGTTAAACACTCGACTAGGCTTCGTGTTTCTCCCTACACTTCTTTCGTGCTCTAGCCGCTTTCTGCGTGCTTTACAATAGAACAGAATCAAGGCTTCTCTATTTGTTAAAGAACATGAAAATTAGATCAAATTAAATATGTTGCCATTACAAATGGCCCAACTAATAACACGTGCAACAGTTGTTTTACACAACAAATAAATACTGTGATACTTTCACTCGTTTCATTTCAAATTCTCCACAGTAGTTCGTTCGGTGTAATGATTTAAGCGAGATTTTGAGTTGTTCTACGAATTATACAATTTCAACCAGCCTTTATGCACTAGTCAGTGGAAAGCCCCGCACCCCCATACCCGGGGAATGCGGGGCATTCTCGAGGGATTTTAGCGGTTTTAGTGGTCATCCTTACCCCAGTGTGCGGAGTGTTCGACAACATTAGACA